>NC_051155.1:190572813-190794909 GCF_013339745.2 Dermacentor silvarum
TTTTGCACCTACGCTGTAACATGCGATAAGCTTGCGTGCGCTCAACCACGATTAGACATGTGGCCTCACCGAACACGTCAACAACGGCGTACTTGTGCCTACTATACGCGACGCCTGTTGGTCTCGTGTAAAACAGATAAGGCCCTCTGGGTGCTTTCCTTGTATACCAGCGCCATCGACCTGCGCACGGGACTTCACCTATACGCCCCGTTTGCCATCGTCCTCTCTCTCTCCCGATGAAAAAGACGGTCGTTCGTATCGATTTAGGCCGGCACCAGCGGACGTCCTTGGCAAATTCGATGTATAGTCATGTGGTCCACCATAGAGAAACTAAAAGAGGCTTTGTAATGGCGGTCGCGAACATTTGCCACAGTCGTGTACTACGCTTGACGAGCAGGACCGAAGAACGCGTTTTGTTTCCCTATAGTGTTCTTGTTTTATAATTCATTTATTTATGCGGTAAGCGGTATTAGTGATTCGACATTATATTGTAGTCCGGGATTTTTTTTTTGCCATGGATTGTTAATAAAATTCATTGTCTGTCGTGTATTGTGTGTCATTCTTTTCTTTTCTGTACACACCTTCAGGAATTCGTCGCGCCAGTAATATTTACTTCTATATTTCCGGACAGCGCGTGTGTGCAGCCGGTAGCTACCGCGACCGATATACTTTAGCTGCATGAAAAGGTGTTCATCTCACCACAACTTCGGTTCAGCATGTACAGTTCGAATAAAAAAAAGAAAGAATAGAACTGGCCTATGCAGTGATTCGCTTGCCACTTTAAACTCGCACACTTCATAATAATGTACTTCGCTCTCCGAAGCTGAATCTTACATGCGGTTATCAGACCATGACGTTTTGTGCCCCCGAAAATCATATGCGTTGGGACGTATAAGTACGCTAGAAAAAATCACATAACAGCGTGTTGACTCGCAGGAGCCAGTGGGTCACAAATGCGTTAGGCGAAGTGCGTTAGGAGAATAAAAAAAAGAAGAAAGCCACAGAGTCTTGCCACGCAACTGGTCATGAGACAAGGCTAAACTGCGCTGTCACCAGCAGGGCAGAAATAGCGACGAAATCTTGGTCCAGAACACAAACAATGGAGCAGCGTTGAAAGCAGCACTGCGCAAAGCCGTTTCATAAAAGCGGCCGCTTTTTCGAATTTTCATGAGAATATATTTCACCGCCATGTCCAACCACGCACGACCTCCGCGTTTTCGGCTTACGTACGTCTGTGGAATTTTGTCGGAATATATATTTTGAACGCTACATCCAACTGTAACAAAACCTCCAATTTCTCTGCTCCTCACGTCAGACGAATTCATCTGATTGTCCTTCAGCGTCATGTCCAAACACCAAAATCTTCGCGTCGCCCTATGTGCGTCTGTCAGTCGTAGTCTACGGCTGTTTCTTTTAGAGTCCGCGCGGTTGCAATACATTACTTCTATAGTTATGCGTCTATGCGTGGGTGGCTCCAGGACGGCTTGCGTTCCACTGCTCACGTACGTGCTGTTACAGAAAAGAGCAAGAAAAGAAAAAGAAAACGAATAATATGCTTCTGTACATATATTACATGGTGAGTCCGGGACAGTAAAAAATAATCTTAGTTATAATCGAAGAAAAATATATGCCGTTCTGTTATGGACAGGCAGAGCGCAGAGTAGAAAGAAAATCGGCTCGTGAACAAGAGTACGCGCTTTCAACGAAACAGGCGCTATATCGTGAGCGTCTGTGTCGTTTGATTTTTTTTCCTGAAAAGAATATGTGACGCGCGTTAGCAAAACTAAATATCGATTGAGAACAGTTTCGCCTATTTTCATGGAGGATAACTTGAGGGCCTGTTTCGCAAGAACTGCGGAACAGGAGGGCAGGAGAGAGCTGCTGCAACGCGTGCAGGTGGTGCTACACCCACGCGATTGCTGGCAATGTCGTAGCCATACTGATTGAACAGAGAATGCTTTATTTTTGAAGGGCTAGTGAACAAAACTATTTGGCAATACGAGCGACGGGGAAAGGAAGGAAGTGCGTGGAAGGAGCAGGCGCACTGTGTGGGATACCGATGCAATACCCAGGATTCCTTAGTATAAAAAGCCAGGAGAGACTCAAATGTTGCGAAACGGCCCACCAGTCCGATCTACCCGTCGTAGCTAGATAGAAGCGCCTGCGAGATGTTTTTAGGAGAATAAAAACTTGTTAATTTGTGAGAATAAAGACTTGTTCATTTCTTTTACCCAAGGGTAAAAGAAATGAACAGTCTATTGCCTCACTGTACTCTCCGGTGACGAATTCATTTATCTCTCTTTGCCATCACGCTTATCTACTAATCATGTTCGCGTCGCGCTTGTCAAGTAACCACATCGAGTGTCTCTCATAGATCTAGTGTCATAAAATAAAAACAAAAAGAGGGGAAGAAGGCAATCATCGCTTATCTATGCGGGCAGTAACTAAGTTGCCGGTAACTGCAATTCATTCGTCGACTTCCCAGAAAGCATAACGGACTAAAGATGATACCGCTCTTTTCGAGGTGCCAAAGGTGCGTTATTGTTATTCACGGCGGGCGCGCTGATATTTGCGCGCGATATTGACCTACTTCTTCGGGAGAGAATGCTAGAACGTTGGGGCGGCAGCGACCGACATTATCACTTGTGCTCAATGTTCGGTGTCCACGAAGCAGCGGTAAATTGCCCGGCTTCGCGCACCGATGTCTGGGCAAACTCAAACTATACGCGTACACACACACACACACACACACACACACACACACACACACACACACACACACACACACACCCACACACACCACACACCAAGCACGCCACTAGACCTCATAGCTCTCCTCGCATGGCATATGTTGCCTGTGTGCTTGTCGTGCTATTGCAGTGTGCCTTGAGCGTGTCCGTGCGTTGCTTCTACTGTTGTACGTTGATCCGACGTCACGACTCTGGTTATAGAACATCGATCTGTGCGTACGTACACTGCTTCCCGTGGTGCTCACAAAGAAGGAAGAGGAGCACACCAGAAGGTATACAGGCTACTGAGCGGCAAGCCGCAGCCCTGACCTTGCTATATATATGCCCGTAATGTGAAAGAAACATTGAAAGAAAACAGTGTGTGTCTGTGTGCCCCTCTTTGGAGATGCGGGGACACTCTTGGGGCCGCGGCGTCTCGTTTGTCCTTTTTTTTTTCGATCGGAGGGCGGCGGCGATCTCAGTACGGGTCACGACATCTTAGCTATACAGTCGGATCCGCCTTCCCCCTCCTCCATATAGTTTCGCCTAGGCTGGGACGATCCCAAAGCACCGGCCACCTTTTTTTTTTTTCAGTTTGTTTGTTTTCCTCCTTTCTGTCTCTGCACGAATATTTCTTGGCACGGAAGCCCTGCATGCGTGACCGAATGCCGTGTCGCCCGCATGTCGGCAGCGCAATTGCCTTTGATGTTTGGCCAAGGAGTGATCCCAACGTACCGTATACACCGCCTATCTGCAGCCCTTCGCTTTCACGGCCTTTTCGCTTTTGCTTCGCTTCTTTCTCTCTGCTAGACGGCTGGTCAGGCGAGCCTTCTGTTTTGATCTCCTCAGGTCACGGTCGCATTATCGATCAGGTATCTAAGGTCGGCTCCTATTGATTCACAATATTTCGTGTTACTCATGTTTGCGGATAAGGTCGCTGAACCCCAGACTCGGAATTAATCTCCGATGCAAGATTCATGTGGTACTCATTCGTATGGACTGGGAAAAGCGCACCCAGGCGTGTAATCATCGTCCGGGCATGTGCTAGAAAGCAAATAGCTCGGCTACTATTTCGGGAGACCACAAAGGAGAGTATTGGTCCAGTGCAAACTGCAACGCAAACTGCAAAGTAATTTACGCTGCCGCATATGTCTCAGTAGGACGAATGCTGCGGATATGGAATCCTAAATCCAGCCAGCGTGCAAACAGGCAGGCACCCGTCCCACCGTAAAACGAAGCATATACGAAACTTGGGAAGGTTCCGGCACAGACATACACGTTCTATTAGTGTATCTGTGCATGTTTTTTCGCGAAATAGCATTTGTGATTCCGGTGGCGTCGTGTTAGCTCTCTTGTGATGGGCAAGGCTCCTGTTCCCAGCCTTACGCACGCGAGGAACGAGCTCGTTGTGATGGTTTTGCACAGAACTTGGGACTACCGTCCTGTCAGAGTGTCGTTGGCAAATTTTCGCGGGGCCACACTGCCCAATTCTGTGCAGATGTCTTCGTAGCAGCCGCCTCCTGGGTTTATGCGACGCGATATAGCCGAGCACGATGTGAAAATATGATTCCTGTCTTCATAAAGAAGGCGAGTTGTTAAAGCTCTTATATTTATTCCATTTCCACGTGTGCTCGATTTCTGTCGGCCTATATACACATGCGCTTCTGAAAGAGCGCCGTGTAGATCACGAACGGACCGCTCTCAGTTCAAGCATGTTTAGGCAATGAAGAATAGTTTCAGATAGCACGGGTGCCAGCCACGAAATTTGTTCTATTTTTCTCGCGACGTAGACACGAATCCTCTCATAATTAATTAATAATAATTTATTCATTTATTTGTTAACTGATTACTGAATGACATAATTAAGCAATGAATGATAAGTGAATGATTAATTGTTACTGGTTCAATGATTAGTTAAAAAATATCCTGAGATTGGCTCAGCAGCTTTGGACTTCTGCAGCTGAGCACGAGGTCACGGGTTCGATTACCAGCCGCGACGGTAATGAATGAATGAATGAACATGTCAGTCAGTCAGTCAATAATCACCAGAGCCACTGATCTGCCGCCAGTTGGGTGCATTGCGTACGCGTCCAAACAAACAGGCGAGGTGGCCGAGTGGTTAAGGCGTTGGACTGCTAATCCAATGGGCTCTGCCCGCGTGGGTTCGAATCCCATCCTCGTCGCTGTGTTTTTGCATTTTTATTTGTACAAAGAAGTGCTGAGGAACAGATGAAGAGGAGCATCACCGATCTTGAGAGCTGCAAAACTTTTTGGCGTAGCTTCGAGCACAATGTGTACCAGTTACAAGCAAATGCAATTTATTCGATTGCGTGTTTTGATTTTTTCTCAAGTACTATCAGCATCTTCGAGTAATCGTGTTGAAGCGTTCGAATTGTGCTGTCTGCTACAGGCGATTTTTAATCGCCTGTAGCAATGTACTGATTAGGCCACCGCTTCGCGTACATAATTAATCTATATCATTTGAAAAAAAAGGAAAACAGAAACTACGGCCAGGAGAATTGTTTCTTAGCTGCTCAATTATTTTAGAAAAAAATTACATACTTCGGAAATTTTGCGGTAAAGAAGTACCAAATGAGACAGAGAAACAGAGGAAAGGGGAAAGCAAGGAGGTTAACCAGATGGAAAGATCCGGTTTGCTACCCTACGCAAGGGAGAGAAGGGAGAGGGAGATAAGTGACAGAAAGTCGAGATAGAGAAAGAAGTCTACAAAATGATAATAGGGATGAAGCATCATTGTCATACTAAAGTCTGGCATGATTACCATCGAGAATTTAATTTATGTCCACCTGTGGCACGAAGGCCTGTCTCAGCGACCTCAATTACCTTTTCCAGATTCAGATTTATTAGTTCCCAAAAGTAGTTACAACATCACAAATGTACAGACGAGGGTCCCAAAGTGAAAGAACTGTATAGTGGACCGTCGGTTAATTATACAACGTCGATGGTGATATCTACACGCAGCAAGTGAACACTATTATCAAACACCATCAACAGATTAAATACATTATTCGACAATTCATTTCAAATCAAGCAAACATGAAAATCACGGCAAAAAAGAAAGCCGAGAACAAGCATGGATGAAAACAGCACGGATGAAACACAAGAAGTGGCATGTGAGAGAGAAGTCTAAGATAAATCGCCAGGACCGTAGTACAGTTGTCGTAGGAAATTATACCTAAGGTAATTTTTAAAAATTATAAGAGAAGAACAGGATTTAATAGTTGATGGTAATCCATTCCAAAGAGAAATTGCAGTGCTTTTTTTTTTTTTTTTTGCAGAGATGGGTATGAACAATGGGTAGGAAGAAATTGTTATTAGCCGCAAATCTGGGTACATTTTTATCCTGCAAAAGCTCATCTGCAATGAACGGAACCGTAAGGTTATTATGAAGCAACATGTGGAGTAAGACGACTATGTTAAACTGTAACAAATTATTAACAGGCAAGATATTGTACAAGCGAAGTAACAGATTTAAGTAACACGAAGTAGCACAGAGGCAGTGGATTGCATGGAACTAGAAGTGATAATGCGTATTGACTGATTTTGGATATGTTGAATTGATGATAAGTGACAAGCGTACGTGTTTCCCCATGAAACAATACTGTAATTAATGTGACTATGAATGAAAGCAAAATACAACGCTAGTAGAGCCTCACGAGAACAAAAAGGGCGAGCTTTGATTCATGCGCGGATACCAAACGCAGTCTTCTGCTTGACAAGTTGGAAGTGACATCGAAATGTAAGGTTAGAGTCAAGATGAATGCCAAGAAAAGTAACATCGGTGCAAGCGGGAATTGAATGAATTCCAAGCCTTAGTTCACGAATAAAAATTAAGGGCCTCTGAGCACTTTTAAACAACATATATTTAGTTGTTAGAGGATTAAGACCTAAGTAATTGTTGCTACACCATTTCATAATGCTACTCAATGCAATTTTTAACTTTGAAGTAAGAGCAGTAATAGATTTACCAGATGAAGATATGGTTGTGTCATCTGCGTATAAAACGCAATGACCGTAGTTGGAGGAGCTAAGAGAATCCGGAAGATCATTAATATAAAAAACGAAAAGCAAAGGACCTAGAACTGAGCCCTGTGGCACACCCTGGTTAACACATTTTGTATGAGAGAACGTATATGCTAAATGTACTGTGTATTGCTGGTCAAGTAAGCAATTTTTTAAGAATTTGAGAGGAGGACCGGTTATACCAAAAGACTCAAGTTTATTAAACAGGAATTGATGGTTAACTGTGTGAAAAGCTTTAGTGAAGTCTAAAGAAACAGATCCGACTAAGTTTCCCGAATCGATACATTTTTTTGGGTAGTCAGAGAGAGCACAGCAAGATTAGTGGAACTTGCAGGGCGGAAACCAAATTGGTTGTTTTTTAGCAACTTAAATTTTGTTAAGTACTTATTAAGACGTTTAACAAATAATTTCTCAGTGAGTTTACTAAGGCAGGAAAGAATTGCAATTGGTCGGTAATTAGTAATGGTTTGTCTGTCGCCTTTTTCTTAAAAAGCAGGAATAATCTTAGCGTTTCTTTTTTTTAAATGAAGGGAATGAGCCGTGTTTAAATATTAGTAGTGCACAAAGTTGGGCTAGGTGTCTTTTTCGTCCTCCTTTGTCCCTGTTTCTAGCGCAGTCAAAATATTTCCAATATTAAAGATTATGTTGATAATATTACAGAGCGTGTAGGAAACTAAATGTGCAACCAGTTTTAAATGCTTTACACAAATTTTATCTAAGCCAGGCCCTTTATTTTTAAGATTAGTAGTCGTGGAAAACACTTTATTTGGTGTAGCTGGTAACAGGAAGAATGATTGTGTTGTACGGCTTAAAGTATTATACAACTGCGCATGTATGTCGTTATTAGTATAAACGGAAGAAAAGCAGTCGGAGAACACATTAGCGGCGACGATTTTATCGCCCTTGGACTTAGTACGGAGCCTCACGGCGACGGCGACGCCGACGGCAGAAATCTGCTTGAAGTGTCCGTATAATTGCTATCGCAATAAAAGAAAAGGGGGAAAGGAAAAAAAAAAACTGTCAGCCTGTCAGCCTCCACTGGGGTGGAGATGGAAGACCAGCGAAGCTGTACTATGGCGGGAATTATGTATTTCCACTCATGACTATTAAGATGTGATGGTGTAATTAGTTATTTGAACAATTAAAGAATGAGAAATATATACGATCCAGTGGTTTTCATTTATTTAGTGACCACAGGGACCATGGCCTTATGGTCGCTAACGTACATCGCCATTGTTGCACGGCAAAGTTTTTACGAATTTATCCGCTAATAACCCATATTTTTGCACCCAACAAAAGCTGCATGCATTCCTGAAGTCTTTTATTCCAGCTGAATTTCCTGTTTCTCTTTAGTGTCCCTTTAATGCTGTAGAATTCATCAATGTTACCCGCTATGTCCTTATGGAGTAGAAATCCTACTCCGTAAATTGTAGGAGTCATTAGCGAGGTAGCGGCCGAATACTGCACCAGGGAGGTCAATTTCTGCTCTGGTGAGGGAGTGACTGGTGAGTGAGTGACCTCTCGGAAACAACAGCAGCAGGCGTGCTGTGCCCTACCGACACGTTGCCGCAGGCTTCGACGCAATTCACCACCGAGTTATTACGACATTCTCCTTGTTCTTTCGTAGCAGCAAAGTTCCTTATACCAAAAAAGAAAAGGAAAACAACAGGCACGCTATATGCGACGAGGATGAGATTCGAACCCACGCGGGCAGAGCCCATTGAATTAGCAGTCCAACGCCTTAACCACTCGGCCGCCTCGTCCCTTTTTTTTTTTCTTTATTACATGGGAGCAGACTCTTCAGCAACACAAGAAACAAGGCGCTACAGGTACATATTCAAAAGTCAGGCAAGCATGTGCACGCGTCCAATAAAGGCATCCAGTCCGGCGCAGTTTCTTGAGCAGCGTACACACTACGAACGTAGGCAGCAGATTCCCGAAAAAACGACCGAGTGCTTCGCGGTGGTTCAGCGTGCCTGTCACACATTCTACTTCGCCAAAGACTATGTAGACCGAGTACTATGAACATGTCATATGGTGGGTCACAAGAATCTTTAAAAGGTAAGAAACGAATTGTGTATGGTGTGATGTCTAAATCTTTTTTAAGTGTTCTTTGGAGAATGTCCCAGAAGAACACGGCATCCCTACAATCGACAAAACAGTGATCAATCGTTTCAGCATGTGGACACAAACGGCAGTTTGTAGACCACGGCACGAAACAGCTCCTTTTTTCTAACCAGGTTTTGACAGGAAGGGTTGCCGAATGTAATTTAAAGAAAAAGGTTTTGATCCCTGGAGGAATGATCATTCGACGGACACGCTTGAGTTCATCTAAGTAGCAACATTCCAAATAAGGCGCACGATAATGGGGAACAGGAAACAATGTGTCTATCAGTGCAGCAGAAATTTCTTTACGGGATGCAGTGAAAATATAATCCAAGCTAAAGCGAGCTTTAAGAAAGTGAAAGCCTTCAACAACCTCTTTCAAGAAGCCCCAAGGAGCAGGTGGTGCATCACTGACAGATGACGACACAACTATTTCTGGAAGGTAATTCATTAATCGAAGTTGTAACATCTCTCTTAGAAAAGGACTGTTTACATCACGTAAGAAGAATAACCGGGAGACAAGTTGCCTCACAAAAAGGTGAACTAGGCCTAGACCACCACTCTCAAGAGGAAGAAAAACGTTATCACGCCGCATGGTTTCAACACGTGAGCTCCATACATAGGTAGCAAACACATGATGGAAAGCTTGCAGCCTAAGTCGCGAGCAGAGTAATACCTGCAGGACATACATTAGTCGAGCTGCTAGAAACAGATTGCAAGCTTCAGCTCGGCCAAATATGGACAACTGCCGCCCCTGCCAGTTGTTAACCTTACGTTGTACTTCTGCAACTTCTGCTGACCAGTGAGGACTAGTGTTGCGATATTGAGAGAGGGGTACACCTAAGTACCTGAAGTCTTGCCTCCACTGAATACCAGCGAAGTGAGTTGGCATTGTACACCATTGACTCAACCAAAATCGGGAACTCTTCTCAAAGTTCACAGTTGCACCAGAAGCTGAGCAAAACTGCTGCGTTATGGCAAGGGCAGTCTCCACGCTTTTCTTGTCAGCGCAGAAGAAGGCTATGTCGTCTGCATAGGCAAGTACCCGGACCTCATTGGATAACAATCTGAACCCGTGAAAGGTATGATCCTTCAAAATTCGTGCACAAAGCGGTTCCAAGTACAGAGCGAGTAATAAAGGTGACAAGGGACAACCTTGCCTTACTGATGCCCTGAGGTAGATAGATTCAGATAGACAACCATTAACTATTAGCCTTGTTGAGCCATTAGCATAACACATGGAGATGCCTTTAAAAAGAAGAGATCCAATGTTTATGTGCTCTAAAACACTAAACAAGAAGCAGTGATTAACTTTATCAAATGCTTTTGCCAAATCAACCTGAACTATTGCAACCTGACCCGCACTGTCTGTCACACACTCTAGCACAGACCGTGCAATGTGGATATTTGTCTGAATTGATCTTTCTCTAATGCCACATGTTTGATGGTCTCCCACCAATGATCGAATTACTTCTTGAAGGCGACTAGCTAATATCTTAGCAAATATTTTATAATCTACGTTGCAAAGTGATATGGGGCGATATCCCTCAACTTTCTGCAATTTTGTTACATCACTGCTTTTTGGGATAAGTACTGTGTGCCCTTGATAGAGCGTGGCAGGTAGGTATCCAATCCTGTAAGCTTCTTCATACAGTTTAAGCAGAAAGGGAGCCAATATAGAGCAGAAACACTGATAAAATTCCGCACTCAAGCCATCAGGCCCAGCAGTATTGCCTTTAGTTAGCGAAGCAATGGTTGCTTCCACTTCCTTAAAACTTATGTCTCTATCAACGTCATCACATTCTTCTTGGCTGAGCTGTGGCAGCAACGAAATAAAGTTTTCCGTTACAGCTTCACTCTTAATTACTTTATGAGACTGAAAGATATTCTCGTAATGATCCGTGAACGCTTTCATTATTGTATCCTGGTCATTAACAATCGCTCCGGTATACTCTATCTCGAGAACTTGCTTCGACAGAGCATGCCGACGCTCATCACCAAGCGAACGACTACAAGGCTGTTGCTCCAAATACCGACGAGTACGCGCTCGAACTAGTGCACCTCTGTATCTCTCAGTGTCCATTGTCTGCATTTGTACCTTAACGTTGTAAATGTCCTCAATGTACTTGCCAGGATGCAGGCATTCAAGTTCGTGTAGCTTATCTAGCAACTTGCACAACTCTTTATATTTTCCTTTTTTCTCAAAAGACAATATGGAAGCTTCTTCAATGGCTGTCATTTTAACTTCTTGCTTGAATATCTCCCATTGCGCAAAAACAGATAAAAAACTACGACTTGAAACGTCAATAAGAATTTCCGGGACGCGCTTGAGAAAAGGCTTATGTAAGAGTAACTGATTGTTAATTTTCCATAAATCCCAGTTCATTCGCGAACTTTGGCACTGCCGGTTGCCCAAACAAACCGACACTAAACAATGATCACTGAAGAACACAGGGTGCACACTGTAGCCGTATAGTCTAGGGAGGGTAGGTAAAGATACATAAATCCGATCAAGCCTTGCATGAGATGTACCTTGAAAATGTGTGTAGCGAAAAGAGACCTTTTCATGATCCCCTACATCAACAAGCTGGTAGTCGCATGTCATGGCATTCAAAACGTCAGCGCTGGTATCATGGCGTTGCCTTGTAGTCGACCGATCCTGACCACTACACACAAAATTAAAGTCACCTAAGACAACTAATACACGGTCATTGCGTAAGTGCTGGGTCACCTCGTCCTACCGACAGCCAGCCTCCGCAAAGCGCTCGACAACCTGGAAATCAGCCCCGCCCGAACGGTATCCGATAAGGCTGCAGAAAGCGGGAAATGGCAGCTCGCCAACCTCTCGGAAACAGCAGCAGCAGGCGTGGTGTGCCCTACCGACACGTTGCCGCAGGCTCCAACACAATTCACCACAGAGTTATTACGACATTCTCCCTGTTCTTTCGTAGCAGCAAAGTTCCTTATACCAAAAAACAAACAAACAAACAAAAAAAAACAGGCACACTATATGCGACGAGGATGGGATTCGAACCCACGCGGGCAGAGCCTATTGGATTAGCAGTCCAACGCCTTAACCACTCGGCCACCTCGTCTTTTTTTCCCCTTTGTTTCTGGATTTCGTCAAGTACACGTCACACAAGAATTCATATCTCTGAATTCAACATAACTAGACAAATCTCTACACGTAGTAAAACCGGGACTGACAGCATGTCCCGTGTAGCTTGGTTAGTAAGGTTTAATCTCCAATAATTTTTCAATCATATGCAGCCATTCAGGTGACTCGTTAAGAGCCTTGAACACATCTCTAAGATATGTAATAGTTTCAGCAAAATATATCTTCGCTGGCTTGGGATCAACATGTTCGTGTCTAATATCCATTCTTGTTTTCCAGACACTATGCATGGTTACCAGCATCATCATATCACTTGGCACGCCTCCTGTTTGTTCAAAAGGCAAGAACCGAATTCCGAATGGCGTGAGCGGGAAATCCTTTTTAAATGTCCTCTGTAAGACGTCCCACAAGAAAATTGAATCCGAGCAATCCAATAAAATGTGTTCAATTGTTTCTGGCCTATTGCATATCATACAATTTACACCCCAAGGTAGATAAATACCTTATTCTTTTAACCATGGTTCAACAGGGAGCGTGCCACTGTGCAGCAGAAAGAAAAATCTTTTAGTTGATGCTCTGATAGGCATTTTCTTTACACGTTTCAATACATCCCGTTCGGGTCCTAATGCATACTCTGCCCGATACAAAGGTACAGGGCATAACACGTCAACTAAATCCTTATACAGTTGTTTTTGTAGCGTTAGCTACACTGGCCTAGCGAAGCCCGTTTCGCGCGGCACATCAAGAGCCGTGCTGCGCATGCGCAAGGATCAGTGATGTCACACGGCTTGCGCACCGGAGCCACCGGAGCCGGCACCTCTCGCGCACTCCGCCGCCGCCGCGCGCGACTCACCGCCGCCGGTCTGCGCATTCCAGAGGAGTGACGTCGTAGCCGTGGTAGACGCACTGGCGCCGGCGCGCGCTCGCTGTGCAGTCGCCGTCTGACACTGCGTTGGAGCCGCTGCGCTTCTGACTGGCGTTTGCCAGTGTGGTATAGCCATGGAGAAGGAGAGCGCAAATGCTGCTCAACAGCGCAGAAGAACGGAGAAGCTTGACTCATCGGATCCCGAAGTAGTTGCCTGGCAATTAGCGGTTGAGCGTAGGAGGAATGAACAGAAGAAGGCTAAACGTGCTGCGGAGACACTGGAGCAAAGGGACGAACGTCTAGCAAAGCGGCGTCGCCAGGAGGGTGAGCGACGTGCCCGACCACCCCTGCAGCAACAACAAAACGCCGTCGATGACGTCAAGGCTCGCCGATCGACTGAATATACTGTGAAACTCAGCGAAAGCGCCAGTGCGACTCGGACCTTCAGCTGAACCTTTGCTAACGCTACGTATATCCTGGCATAGCCGAGCTAAGCCACTGCAACTATTTACAACGAAGCTGTTTAAGCCAGCCGTAAAAAGTGCGCGTTTCATGAAACTATCATCAGCAGCAGTGGCTCGAGCGTCGTCGTTTTTTGTAGCGTTAGCTACACTGGCCTAGCCAAGCCCGTTTCGCGCGGCACATCAAGAGCCGTGCTGCGCATGCGCAAGGATCAGTGATGTCACACGGCTTGCGCACCGGAGCCACCGGAGCCGGCACCTCTCGCGCACTCCGCCGCCGCCGCGCGCGACTCACCGCCGCCGGTCTGCGCATTCCAGAGGAGTGACGTCGTAGCCGTGGTAGACGCACTGGCGCCGGCGCCCGCTCGCTGTGCAGTCGCCATCTGACACTGCGCTGGAGCCGCTGCGCTTCTGACTGGCGTTTGCCAGTGTGGTATAGCCATGGAGAAGGAGAGCGCAAATGCTGCTCAACAGCGCAGAAGAACGGAGAAGCTTGACTCATCGGCTCCCGAAGTAGTTGCCTGGCAATTAGCGGTTGAGCGTAGGAGACAACCAGGAAAGCTAAGAATAATCAGCTGAACCTTTGCTAACGCTACGTATATCCTGGCATAGCCAAGCTAAGCCACTGCAACTTTTTTGGTTACTAATGACAAATAATCGAGCGAAAAATGCACTTTGAGAAAGCGAACAGCATGAACAACTTCTTTCAAGAATCCTTTCGGCGCTACATGCGGTGCGTGAAAGGACGATGCAATGTACTCCGGCAGCGCATCCCGCAGGCGCACTTGCAAGGCCGTACGTATAAAACCATCACTTTGATCACGCAAGAAAAAATATCGTGAAACAATCTGCTTAAGTAACAAGTGCGAAAGGCCAAGCCCGCCCTTCTTAACAGAGTGAAACAGATCTATCCTGCCGGTCCGCTGCCAAGTGGATCTCCAGATAAAGATAGCAAAAACTCGGTGAATCTTTTGCACGCACATTCTCGACATGCATATCACTTGTAGTATATAAAGAATTTTCGCCACTAGAAACACATTGCAAACCGTTGCGCGCGCAAATATCGACAGGTCGCATCCACCCCATCTTGTTGTCTGTGTCTTAATGTGTTCCATTTGGTCAGTCCACTGTTCGGCATTTTCGTTATAGCACCCTAATGGGATTCCCAGGTACTTGGACGGAGAAGTGCTAAAGTTGATCCCTTCAATTTGGTCTGGTCTGGATTCCCAAGCCCCGTGCCAAAATCCTAGACACTTTTGCCAACTAATGGCGCTTCCAGTGAGTCTACAGAAGGCTCTTGCGTCACTGACCGCCTCTTTTATGCTCTCTTTATTTTCACAAAAAATCGCGATGTCATCTGCATATGCCAAAACCTTTACTTCATGCGATAAAAACTGATATCCGGTTATTTTTTTATTGTTCAGCACTCTTAAACAAAATGGCTCTAAATAAATAGCAAACAATAAGGCTGAGGCGGGGCATCCTTGACGGACACTAGAACGTACGGTTATGTCTTCGCTGAGTTTTTTGTTAATTACAAGTTTAGTCTGACAATTATCATATGCCATTTTCACACCGTCGCTTATTACCGCGCCTACATTGACATAATCCAGCAGTGCAAAAAGTATGCTATGACACACCCTGTCAAATGCTTTTTCCAAATCTAATTGAATCATGGCTATACGGCCACCTGACGCTTCACAGCACTCCAAAACTGTTCTTGCAGTATGAATATTGTTAAAGATACTTCCTCTTATTCCGCACGTTTGGTGTGCACCAACAATACCCGTAATTACTGTTTGAAGTCTTGTTGCAATGACCTTCATATACACTTTATAGTCGACATTTGTCAGACTTATGGGCCTGTAATTTTTCACCGACTGCAATCTCTCAGGGTCTTCAGTTTTCGGTATAAGTATAATATGGCTTTTCCTAAAAGATATGGGCACTTGTTTAACGTCATAGGCCTCTGTTATGGCACGATGAAGCATTTCTGACATTTCTGCCTTGAAAAACTTATAAAAGGCTGCCCCGATGCCGTCTGGTCCAAGTGTCTTGCCGTTACTATAAGGTCATCAATCGCTTGCTGAACTTCCTTTATTGTGATGGGTCTTTCAAGATCATTGTTAACGTCCTCGTCTAGTTTGGGCATAAGCGCCAGAAACTCTTTTACAAACGGATCTTCCATTTCAACTTCGTTGCCCAACAATCTTCGGTACCGTTCAAGAAAAGCCATTTCGATAACCTGCTGGTCTGACGAAACCATGTCCTGATATCGTATTTCTTTAATCGCGTTTCTTGTGGCATACCTCTTTTCTTCAGCGAGCGCGCGTTTGGTGGGTGCTTCGCCCACCAAGAACCTTTCCGCACGTGCCCTTACCACGGCGCCTTTATATCGTTCCTCCGCAATGCATTCCATCTGTCTTTTCACTTCTTTAATTTCTTTTCTAAACAATCCGGGTATCGTGCTATCTGCATATTAAAGATAATCAAGTGTGGCTTGTAGCTCGTTTTCTTTTTGTCTTTCTTTGTACCGTATGACGCTTGACCTCTCAATTGCACACATTTTAACTTCACTTTTACAATTCTCCCAAACCGCGATAAAACATGTATCAATAAGCAAAGCCTCTTTACACTTTTGACCCACCAGTTTAACAAACGTTTCGTCTTTCAAAAGGTTTTCATTTAATTTCCATAGATCCCAGTTAAATGCAGTTGTTTTTCTTTTATTTCCTATTTGGAACATTACAAGACTATGGTCACTGAAGCTAACATGTTTAACTATGTAGTTGCTACACAATGCCAAAATACTACCGGAAATATGCGCACGGTCTAATCTAGCGTGTCTTTGAAGCTGAAAAAAGTGCGTAAACTGCACATGATTCCCACGAAGAACATCACCAACGTCTACAAGGTCACAGTTTTCTGTTAAAGCACGAAGCTGTAGTGCACTTTTATCACGAACGGGATTATTATTAGCCGTGTTTTCGGGCATGCAAACGTAGTTAAAATCTCCTAGTAACATTACAATTCTATCACACTCTAAGAAAGTACCTACGTAATCAAAAAAAGTTGTCGCAGTTTCACCTGAAAGGTGAAGCATCAATTGCGATAGCGAGAGCTATCGCGATTGATGCGATAGCTCTCGCTATCGCAATTGCGATTGTAGAGAGCTATACGGAGTAGTGATATTAGCTTTATCAGCTGTATAAACTTGGACATGCAGCAGCACCGGCAACGCGCAGAACTGTTGTCGACGCCATCGGCGTTTTGCCCGCGTTCGCTCAAAATGCGTGAGGCGTTGGTGACTGTTGCCGGAGCCTCTGATATAAATAGGCACTTGGTGCCGCAGCTAAACGTCGCCTCCCTTCCCTCCCCCTTCCCCCCCTCCCCCACGGCCTCTCGCGCATTTGCAAGAAGGCGCGTTTGCTCTACATATATGGTGATTGTAAAGGAGGAAAGAGACGCCTACTTCTGCAGCCCTTAAGGAAGCACGGCGCAGAACGCGCGTTTGTTCTCCGCCGTGCGTTCACTCCCCGAGAAAGAGCGCGTCCCTCGCGCCCTTTCACTCGCACATACAGCGTTCGGCGGCGCGCGGCCACGATTTCATCTCCATTGACGTCATACGGAACCTCACGGCGACGGCGACGGCGACGGCGACGGCGACGGCGACGCCGACGGCGACGGCGACGCCGACGGCAGAAATCTGCTTTTGAGTGTCCATATAATTGCTATCGCAATAAAAAGCATTTTCTGTCGGAGCAGGTATTAAGGGCGTATACGCAAATAATTCGCCATTTTTTACCATGCAAAGCAAAATCACAAAGTGCTAATCTGCCGTCTTGTGAAGTTATGACACTTTCTTCAATAATGCCAACTGACCTTTTTAAAAAGATAACACATCCCCCAGACTTTCCAACGGCATGGCACACGCAGACATTAAAGTTTGCTTTATAATTATCAATCATGCGGTCAGTCTGCTCCTCGCTCTCAATTTTCAATTCTTGTAGCGCTAAGATGTCCAAGTCATTTTCAGTTAACAGCCGTTTTAACTGGACTTGTCTCTTTCTTGCCGTCAACCCTCTTACGTTAAGCGTACCTATGCGAAACGCTGACGTTGATCTAGAAATCATTGAAAGCGATGGGTCAAGCCGACCGCACTGCGATTGGTTCATATTTTCCGGACTCAGACTTACAGTCTCTCACCGCCCTACAAGAAGTGGCTTCGCTGTTTGAGGCGAGGTCGAGGCGTCTTCCTTAGCGTCACACATTGGCGACACTCGCTGCTTGTCCGTCCGTTGTTCAGCCTCTTAGTCGTATTCCGGACAGCAGCCCCGCTAACGCGGAGGCACTGTCGGTGCCGCTCTTTTGTCTGGCGTCACGTTGGGTTTCACTTTAAACGAACTTCTTCTGACGACTGCCGTCTTCGGGAGTGGCTCACCAGCAGAGGCTTCGTCGCTGTTGCCGATGTCTTCAGACCCTTCACGCGGCCTCTTTGAGATCGCAGAAGTGGCGCTTTTCCCTCCGTCTTTGTCAGCTTCTTCCTTGCTATGCTCGAACTCATAGGTCTCCATCGCGGTCGCAGGAGCACTTGTGTTGCCAACGGCTTTGTCGTCTTCTTTTGGCTCTTGTAGGTCATTGACCTTACCGTCCTCACTGTCTTTCGTTTCTCCAGCTTTTTCAAACGACGGTTCCGCTGATGGCTGGCTTCCAGAACTTGATGGAACCCCGCCCCCACTGGTGGTTTCCTCCGCGTCGGCCTGGTCCATGAGGTGCTCATTCACGGTGTCATTTCTGCCAGCCCCTGTTACGTTGGCGTAACTACGCACGCACTGGGTCTCGTTGTGGCCGTAACGACGACAGAGCCCGCAGCGTGGAACTCGGCACTCGCGCCGTATGTGGCCGGTGCCGTGGTACCGGAGGCAGAGCGGCGGTCTGCCTGGTACGTGCACTAGTGCATGGTCCTCACCGACGCGGAGCTGATGTGGTAGGTCTTCCACAGTATAGCCAGCCTTCGCGCAAAGACACTAGACGCGTGTGCGACCCTTTGTCATTGCAGCCTGCCACACGCCACTTATCCCTCGATATCTCACTAATGGTGCCGTAAGGCGCCAGGGCGGTTCTCACGTCTTCGTCCGGGGTGGTGTGCAGAAGCCAGTACAGCTTCATCCTGATGTCTTGGTTGCAAGGGTCTATCACGACACACCGATGCTCCTTAACGCTGAATGGTGGGGTTGACAAAATCTTCTGCTTGCCTTTTCCGTCCTTGAATGTTATCGCCCAGACGTGGTTGATTTGGTAGGCTCCGAGGGCCACAACTTCTGGCATGAGCTGCAGACAGCCTAAAGCATCTCGGAAGTGCTCGACTCGGTAGGACCTTGCTTTTACATCAGCGTGCAAAAAAACAGTAGTCGTTACGGTCGTACCTGAAGTCAACTGCGGTAAAATAATCTGATATTCCTGCGTTGTCATATCATTCAACCTGTTTCCGCGACCCTGCTGGGCCGCTGTAACCGCCCCTGAGGAGCAAGACATTCCGCGTCCGCACCCAACGGTAGCCGGAAGTAGAATCTCCACTCGGCCACCTCGTCCTACCGACAGCCAGCCTCCGCGAAGGGCTCGACAACCTGGAAATCAGCCCCGCCCGAACGGTATCCGATAAGGCTGCAGAAAGCGGGAAATGGCAGCTCGCCAACCTCTCGGAAACAGCAGCAGGCGTGCTGTGCCCTACCAACACGTTGCCGCAGGCTACAACGCAGTTCACCACCGAGTTATTACGACGTTCTCCTTGTTCTTTCGTAGCAGCAAAGTTCCTTATCAAAGAAAAAAAAAAACAGGCACGCCATATGCGACGAGGATGGGATTCGAACCCACGCGGGCAGCGCCCATTGGATTAGCAGTCCAACGCCTTAACCACTCGGCCACCTAGTTTTTTTTTTCTCTCATGGTATTTAATACATTAACATGTCATCCAATAAAACATTCACTAAATGTGCATAGTCATAGAAAGGTGGGTACAATGAGTCACACACAGAAAAACAGAAGAAGCACTGTTCCGCTTTAAAAGGGTGGTAAGGCTAAGCACCTCACCAAAATGGGGTACCAGTCCGGTTGAACATGAAGTCCATCATAAACATTCTTTAGGTGCACAGTCATCTGGATGAAATTTACTCTTGTGGGTACAACCGGTTCGGCGTTGCGGTCTATCATTCGCGTCTTCCATAGACTGTGCATTCCCATGCGAAAGAACACGTCGAAAGGTACACTGTCATCATGGGTCGGCAGCAGATATCGCACTGTATGGGGGTTGATTTCAAGGTCTTTCTTTAGAGTCCGTTGGAGGATGTTCCAAAATAGAATGACATCTTTGCAGCCAATAAAACAGTGTTCAATTGTCTCTGGCACATCACAAAGACGACAATTAACAGAAGTCACAAATATACCCTTTTTCTGTAGCCATGTTTTTACCGGTAAAGTTTCACTATGAAGTTTGTAAAAGAATGTTTTGCAGCATGGGAATATATACATTTTACGAACTCGCTTTAGTACATCGTGGCCTGGCCATTCAATGTATAGTGATCGGTAAAATGGAGGCGGAAAAAGCATGGACAGTAAATCTTTGTATAACTTTTTACGCGACACGGAGTACAAGTATTCAGTAGAAAACCGAACTGTCAGGAAACGAACCGCCAAATAAACCTCCTGCATGAACCCCAACAAGCATAAAGGCGAAGAAAAATTCGAAGAAACAACTAAATCAGGTAAAGCATCAACAAGTGTGACTTGCATGAATGATCGAATTATAGGATGTGAAGGATCGCGAAAAAAGAAGAAACGGGACACTATTTGCCGCACGTAAAGATGCACTAAGCCGAGCCCACCCTCACTAACTGGTCTAAAAACATTTTCTCTCCTCATGGGCTCGAAAGCGGAAGACCATATGAAAGTTGCAAAAATTCGGTGAAAGCGTTGGATGTAGAGCCTGGCACAGTGAATAACTTGCAATACGTAGTAAATTTTAGTTGCTAAAAACTTATTGCAGGCTTCAGCCCTTCCGAAAATAGAAAGTCGGTATGAAACGAATGTCTGAGCGTAACTTTGCAAGGCTGAAACCCGTTCTTTCCAATAGCGCGCGCTTAATTTATATGCGTCTAGCGGTACGCCAAGATACGTCGGCGGAACATGAGTCCACTTAATGCCTACAAACTGTTCTGGCTTATAACACCAGGAGCCGAACCATAAGCCTAAGCTTTTCGAGGAGTTCATTTGTGCTCCTGACTACGCTGCCAAATTTCTCTATTGTAGCTACAACCTTTTCAACACTAGGCTTATCTGTGCAGAAAAACGCTAGATCATCTGCGTAAGCTAACACTTTAACCTCATTACTCAGTATGTTGAAGCCATGGATGGAACTTGACTGAATTACGCTTAAGCATAGTGGTTCCAGGTAAAGGGCGACGAGTAGTGGGGACATCGGGAATCCTTGTTTTACCGAAGAGCAGATAGCAACGGGTTTGGAGAGATGGTCATTAATAACTAAACGAGTAGAACAATGGATGTAGCAAAGCCTAACGCCTTTAAGCACAGTGGAGCCAACATTGGCGTGTTCCAGAAGAGAAAATAAATAGGAATGGCTGACGATCGATCAAAAGCTTTAGCAAGGTCTACCTGGAACCTTGCAAGCTGTTCAGTGGAACCGTAACAGTACTCAAGAAGTGTACGGGCGATATGTATGTTGGTCTGAATTGATCGACCTCTAATTCCGCACGTCTGATGGGAACCAATGAGAATCGACATCGCAAATTGTAATCTACTAGATAAAACTTTTACAAAAATCTTATAATCAACGTTTGACAACGTGATTGGTCTGTAGCTTTCAACAGAACGCAGTTTTTCCTTATCTGAGCTTTTTGGGATTAAAACTGTGTGGTTTTTGCAAAAAGATTGCGGAAGGGCGTCCGCCTCTAAACTTGTAATAAATATATCCAATGATATAGGAACTGATAATTCCTTTGAACGCTTTGTAAAATTCGCTTGGAAGTCCATCAGAGCCGGGGGTTTTCGATAAAGGCAGCTGATCAATACCTAGCTTAATTTCTTGGATGGTAACAGTACCACTGATGAATGCACACTCCTCATTCTGTAAAGGTTTTGCTAGAGACACAAAACTCTCTAAGACTTTTGCATCATGATCTTCGGGAGGTGCACTAAACAAATCATTGTAGTAACTTTCAAACTGTGAAATTATGTCATTCGTATTTGTTACAAGAGTATACCTTCGGAGTATATTTCCGAAATTACTTTTGAAATACCGTGACGTCGCTCATCAAGTATAGCTTGACGTGTTGGCTGTTCAGAGTGCAAAGCACGCCTGTTTCGAGATCGAACTCGCGCACCTCGGTAACGCAGTACGTCATATACTTTTGTAACTCACATTAATTATTTCTATGTCTTCTATGTAAGTGCCTGGCATTTCGCATTCCATCTCGTAAATGCTACTTAGGCTCTTGAGAAGCATTTTTCCCTCATTCTTTCTATAAAACGCTTTCACCGACCCAATTTCTATTGCCACTGCGCGAACCTCTTGCTTAAAGAGTTCCCGAGCAGCAAATAATGGCAAGTCTGTAGAAAAACAAGTTGTTAGGGCCATACGCACACAATTAATAAATTCCTGATCATTTAGGAGCTCAGAGCTAAGTTTCCAGAGTGCCCACTGTGGTCGGAAATTGGTTACACATTTCTGACCAATCTTTGCGATAACCATACAATGATCAGAGAACGAAACTGGGATAGTACTACAAGACAGTTCTAGGGAGAGGAGTGATGAAGAAACAAATTCGATCAAGGCGGGCGTAAGAGTGACCTTGAATTCGTGTATAAGAGCAAGAACCCTGTTCCGACGCTCCTATATCTATGAGCCCTGCATTCTCTATCACGTTAGACAAAACTTCACCACTCCTGTCTCGCTGAATGTTAATCCCGCTTCGATCACTCGGATCACATACACAACTGAAACCCCCCATTAACACAATGCAGCGTTCCCAGTCCAGTAGACTAGACACAGTATCAAATAAAAGAATTCGTTTGGCAGTGTCATTACATGCGTAGAGGTTAACTACTCGCTATGGCACACCCTGCAACACAAAATCGCAGTATATATATCGGCCTTCAGCGTCCACATGGTAACTAAATGCTGAACAAAGTAGGCTCTTTTTCAGAAACAGGAAGCAGCCCATGAATAAATTAAGGGCGTGTGAAACGCAGACATTATACTCAGACAGAAAAGGTCGCAATGCCCTTTCTGTTTCGTCATCACTCTCAATCTTCGTCTCCTGCACGGCGACGAAGTCGAGGCGATGCCTAGATAAAAGCCGGCGAAGCTGTGCCTGTTTCTGCAAAGAGCTAAGGCCCCGTACATTCAAAGTTGCGAAGAGAAGTTGCTGTGTCAGCGCCATGGTGACTAACCACTATACGGACCTAATGATCTATGTGGTCGGTCCTTGAGGGCAACGGTGAGGCTCCCTCCGAACCCCCACCAGGCCTCCTGGACCGTGACCGTCGGCACTTCCCTGAGTGTTTCGATGTCTTGCGGCGACGTGCTTTTCTTGCCGTACTGGTCGTCCGTGCTTGTTTCTGATGTGTTTGTCGCACGGCGCTTCGGAATTGATGAGTCCGCGTTACTTCGTCTGTCCTCTACCAGCACAGGGCGCGTGTCGAGAAGCTTGGGTGTAACAGATGAGTCATTATCGGCTGCCTCTTTAGCTTGCTGGGCAGGAACTGGCTGTGTGATTACGGGCGCCTCATTACACTGTCGCTTGGACTGGTCATCTGTCGCTTTGCTACCTTCCTTGTCCTTGGGCGGTTCTGCAATGACATGGCCTTTAACATCTAGACGAGACTTGCTGGTACAACTGGTCTCCGCGGCAGATGGAACATCTCCGGTCGCGTCGAGAACCTCCATGGCATCCATTATGTGTTCTTGCAAGTATTTATCAAGAGGTCGTGTCCTATGTCGTAACTTGTCGGCGTATGTTACCACACATTCTTCAGCTGTGTGGCCAAAGCGCCGGCAGTCTTCACAACGTGGGGTTCTGCAGTTGCGACGAATGTGGCCAACCTTGTTACAGCGGAGACAAAGCGGGAGTCTGCCTGGAATCAGTACAAGGCTCTGCACTCCACAGGCAGGTAGGAGATGTCGAACGTCGCCACCGCAAGACACAACACCACATCACGATTTAGAGTAAGCATTTGTTCCATCATCGATACTCTCCAGCTTTCTGCTGATATAGATTTCACTTTCCCGTAAGCCTGGAGTGAATCTCGAATGTAAGGAGTCTTCCAAATGCTCAGGTAGCCATAAAAGCTTCATTTTTACTTCCGTGGGCTCAGGGTCCATGACGATGCAGCGTCTTCCTTTCACTGATAAATCCCCGCACGTGACTAGATTTGATTTTGTCATTGCTGACTTGCACGTCACCATCCACACGTGCGACATCTGAAATTGGCCAATGGAACTTATTTCCTTTAGGTCAATAGCATTCTGAAGGGCGTGTCCGAAGTCTTCGCCTCTGTACGGTCGCCCAGCTAAGTCAGCATGCAGGAAAACGGAGCCCACAACCAGCTTACCGGTAGGAAGACGAGGTAGCACAATACGGTAGTCATTGCTGCTGGCTGAAGCTTGAGCAGCACCTCGGCCAGGGGCCGATAAATCCTTTCAAGCGGAGAACATGAAAAAGTGGTCGCAGTTTCACCTGAAAGGCGAAGCATCAATTGCGATAGCAAATTTGTAGAGAGATATACGGAGTAATGATAGTAGCTTTATCACCTGTATAAACTTGCACATGCAGCAGCACCGGCAACACGCAGAACTAATGTCGACGCCGTCGGCGTTTTGCCCGCTTTCGCACAAAATGCGTCCGGCGTTGCCGACTGTTGCAGGAGCCTCTGATATAAATAGGCACTTGGTGCCACAGCTAAACGTCACCTCCCTTCCCTCCCCCACCCCAGCGCCTTTCCGCGTCGGAAGAAGGCGCGTTTGCTCTACATATATGGTGATTGTAAAGGAGGAAAGAGACGCCTACTTCTGCAGCCCTTAAGGAAGCACGGCGCAGAACGCGCGTTTGTTCTCCGCCGTGGGTTCACTCCCCGTGAAAGAGCGCGTCCCTCGCGCCCTTTCACTCGCACATACAGCGTCCGGCGGCGCGCGGCGACGATTTCATCTCCATTGACGTCATACGGAACCTCACGGCAACGGCGACGGCGACGGCGACGCCGACGGCAGAAATCTGCTTTGGAGTGTCCATATAATTGCTATCGCAATAAAACGCGACCGTTCGGAACGCCGTCTTCTTTCTTCCGGCCACCTCGTCCTACCGACAGCCAGCCTCCGCGAAGGGCTCGACAACCTGGAAATCAGCCCCACTGGAACGGTATCCGATAAGGCTGCAGAAAGCGGGAAATGGCAGCTCGCCAACCTCTCGGAAACAGCAGCAGGCGTGCTGTGCCCTACCGACACGTTGCCGCAGGCTCCGACGCAATGCACCACCGAGTTATTACGACATTCTCCTTGTTCTTTCGTAGCAGCAAAGTTCCTTATACCAAAAAGAAAAAAAAAACAAGCACGCTTTATGCGACGAGGATGGGATTCGAACCCACGCGGGCAGAGCCCATTGGATTAGCAGTCCAACGCCTTAACCACTCGGCCACCTCGTCCTACCGACAGCCAGCTCCGCGAAGGGCTCGACAACCTGGAAATCAGCCCCACTGGAACGGTATCCGATAAGGCTGCAGAAAGCGGGAAATGGCAGCTCGCCAACCTCTCGGAAACAGCAGCAGGCGTGCTGTGCCCTACCGACACGTTGCCGCAGGCTCCGACGCAATGCACCACCGAGTTATTACGACATTCTCCTTGTTCTTTCGTAGCAGCAAAGTTCCTTATACCAAAAAGAAAAAGAAACAAGCACGCTTTATGCGACGAGGATGGGATTCGAACCCACGCGGGCAGAGCCCATTGGATTAGCAGTCCAACGCCTTAACCACTCGGCCACCTCGTCCTACCGACAGCCAGCCTCCGCGAAGGGCTCGACAACCTGGAAATCAGCCCCACTGGAACGGTATCCGATAAGGCTGCAGAAAGCGGGAAATGGCAGCTCGCCAACCTCTCGGAAACAGCAGCAGGCGTGCTGTGCCCTACCAACACGTTGCCGCACGCTCCGACGCAATTCACCACCGAGTTATTACGACATTCTCCTTGTGCTTTCGTAGCAGCAAAGTTCCTTATACCAAAAAGAAAAAAAAAAAACAAGCACGCTTTATGCGACGAGGATGGGATTCGAACCCACGCGGGCAGAGCCCATTGGATTAGCAGTCCAACGCCTTAACCACTCGGCCACCTCGTCCTACCGACAGCCAGCCTCCGCATAGCGCTCGACAACCTGGAAATCAGCCCCGCCGGAACGGTACCCGATAAGGCTGCAGAAAGCGGGAAATGGCAGCTCGCCAACCTCTCGGAAACAGTTAGTCAGTTAGTTAATGGGGTTTAGTGGCGCAAAAGCGACTCAGGCTATGCTGCGCCGAACACAGGGTGTTATAAACTAAAATTTAACAACAGCAAAAACTGTGTTGATCTATAGTTGTGTAAAAACCAGTGTCGTCTAAAAATTTAAGGACGTCTAGGGGATCGTCTCCTAAAAGTAAAGCAGGATGTAGAGGTGTGTGTGACTTGTATAAGTTCTGCAAAAGTTTTCGTCTGTGTGTTTCAAGGTGTGTACATGTCAGTAAAATGTGTATAACTGTTAGCTGTTCCGGGCACTTCTCTAATGTTGGTGGGTCTTCTTTTCGAAGTAAAAAATTGTGTGTCAGGTGTCCTCTCGGAAACAGCAGCAGGCGTGCTGGGCCCTACCGACACGTTGCCGCAGGCTTCGACGCAATTCACCACCGAGCTATTACGACATTCTCCTTGTTCTTTCGTAGCAGCTGTGCCTCGTTTATGTATGTAGTGCCGTTGTGTTTAACTTGTTTCTTCTGTCCGACAAAAGCTTCAACAAAAGCGAGGACTACTCTCCCACTCCACCTGCAAGCCGATTCAATCGGCACACTATCGCGTGTCTTACAAGTGAAAGTAAGCGAAGGTGGAGGAAGTTGACTCATCCCGTCAAAGCGCACCCTTCTAGACAGGCAACATGGGAGCACGCCCCAGCCTACACCACTTGCGGTGGGAATTCCCCGGCATCGAAGAGACAAGAAAAAAAGTTGTCGCAGTTTCACCTGAAAGGCGAAGCATCAATTGCGATAGCAAATTTGTAGAGAGCTATACGGAGTAATGATATTAGCTTTATCAGCTGTATAAACTTGGACATGCAGCAGCACCGGCAACACGCAGAACTGTTGTCGACGCCGTCGGCGTTTTGCCCGCGTTCGCTCAAAATGCGTGCGGCGTTGGTGACTGTTGCCGGAGCCTCTGATATGATGATGATAAGTGGTTCTTGAGGGAAAGGGAAAGGTTGGCGCTATCTTCTGCAGCCCTTGAGGGAGCACGGCTCATCTCCGAGGAGCTTCCTGGGGTACCAGCGGCCATCCTCTGCGACTCCAAGGCAGCCCTCCTCGGCCTGCAGAGGCCAGAAAGCGCCAGCCTTGGAGTCGCACTGCTGTCTACCCGGCTGACAGCGCTGCAGGACGCAGGCCACCCGGTGTCCCTGCACTGGATCCCCGCCCACGTAGGGATCCCGGGCAACGAGGCAGCCGACACCCTGGCGAAGGACGCCCACCACACCACTGTGCCCCTCAGTCGGGCCGTGACGGAGGGCGACTTCACAGGACTGAGGCTGCGGCGACACCTGGCGACCCACCACCCAGACAAACGGGTGGCACTGGGATGCCCCCCACGACCACTCCCCCAGCGAGGCCTGGCTCGCAGGGAGACCTCGCTCCTTCTCCGGCTCCGCATCGGCTGCAGCTGGACGGCAGCACGCAGCTACCGACTGGGACGAGCGACGTCCCCGGCCTGCAGCTCCTGCGGGGAGCCGGAGACGATCGAACATCTCCTGTTGGCCTGCCCGGCGTACCTCCAGCAGCGGGGCCCACTCCTGCAGGAGTTCCGCCGCCTGGGCCTCCCCTCTGGCAAGGAGGAAGATCTCCTCTTCCCCGGCCGACACCACCTTTCTGCACTTCGAGGCGTCGTGGAGTTCCTTGACTCGTCAGGGCTCTCCGCACGCCTCTAAGGACATTTCTACAAGCGGGAAGGCCTCACGGCCTCCCATCCCACCCCGGGACTGACCGGCCTGGCACAACACCCCTGCAGACTCTGCAGCACACCAAGGCCTTCCATCTCGGCCTGATACGTGCCGCCTATGCCTGCCGGTTTTGCTTCGCCCAGCCATGGCGACTCCACTCTATCCCTTCTTTCGCTCCCACTTACCCCTCCCCGTTGGCGCTGAGCCGTGCTCCCTCAAGGGCTGCAGAAGATAGTGCCAACCTTTCCCTTTCCCTCAAGAACCACTTATCATCATCATCATTATCACGGCTCAGCGCCAGTGGAGCCTCTGATATAAATAGGCACTTGGTGCCGCAGCTAAACGTCGCCTCCCTTCCCTCCCCCTCCCCCCCCTCCCCCACGGCCTCTCGCGCGTCGGAAGAAGGCACGTTTGCTCTACATATATGGTGATTGTAAAGGAGGAAAGAGACGCCTACTTCTGCAGCCCTTAAGCGAGCACGGCGCAGAACGCCCGTTTGTTCTCCGCCGTGCGTTCACTCCCCGTGAAAGCGCGCGCCCCTCGCGCCCTTTCACTCGCACATACAGCGTTCGGCGCGCGGCGACGATTTCATCTCCATTGACGTCATACGGAACCTCACGGCGACGGCGACGACGACGGCGACGCCGACGGCAGAAATCTGCTTTTGAGTGTCCATATAATTGCTATCGCAATAAAAACTAGCCCAAGCACTCCGCACATATGGCTAACCAGCGAAGCTGAAACGTGCGGCCCCGGTGTTTAACACTAGGTTAATCCCGACGGTTCATAAAGGTATTTCTCAATTATCGGTTACATCTTTGTGTTTCCTAATGAGGTTACACACACGTTCGGCTGCGACGGAGAGAACGACGTCACTGGCGATATGCCTACAGTCCGCCGTTGTCCCATTGCCGCTTGCGATTCTTGAAAATTAAATTGCTTCAAAATTAAATCTAGCCGTCACGTAAGACAATGAATGGCCCATAACCCTTAAGCAATGGCTAATAACCCCGCGAACGCGGCCTCCCCATTACGACGGCAGAAGAGAAGTGAAATTCTGCTCTGGAATGATGAGCGGCAGCGGAGTCAGATGTGGAAGACGACGACGAACGCAGGAGCAGTTGCACGAGCGCGTTCGCTTGTGCAACTAATGGTATATTCCTCTAGCTAGAGGTACTTCCTCTAGCCAGCTAGTCCGCGCTGGGTAAAGGGGAAAAGAAAAAGGAAGAGAGAAAGGAAGAGGAGCATGATGGGCTGACGATGACGACAGAAGGATAATGCAAAACATATAGCAAGCAATTTCACCTACTCTACAGTCCAGGCCCGTACTTCTTAAAAGGCCAAGTAATGCCTGGATGAGAGATATTTTGTGTAATAAAGTTTTATGGTACTCACGGTCGCGTGGTTTCGCAAGAAGGAGATGCACCTCCTCGCCACCTTGTGCGCATTTGAGTTTTGCCACCACGCCTGCATCTCCTCATGCTGTTGTATATACATACATAAGCTAGGGCGGATGTTGTTCAGCGCTATGAAGCGAAGACGTTTTTTTTTTTTTTTTTTTCATACAGCTGTCCTTTATATATACTGAGATACTGCAGCATGAAGAGGCGGTCTGTGGCACCCTCTTGGATAGCGCTGGCGTCTGAAGTCAGTGGTGACGCCAAATTGCATTGCCGTGCTGCGCTGGCGCCCAGACGGGGAAAACCGCTGCTCCTTCGTACCTGTCAGGGCCCACCCACACGTTTCGCGGCAGTCACAACCCGCCACTTCCGCTTTATCGCTGTAAATTTCTCGCTCAATTTCTTTTAATTTAATATTTTCGTTAGTGATGTGCTTGCCAGTTGACAGATCAACATCGCCTCATTTTGCTGAAATCAGCAGTCTTCAATGTGTGAACAAACTATGTATAACCTAACCTGTTTTCTTATAAAGCGAAGTTTCATTTGCCAATCCATAAAGCAAGCAGCATTGTACACATTGCCGTTAGTTGCATTGCGTTTACTTAACCACTTCATTTAAGCTTCGCATCACATTTATTCCAAATATGTGCGTTGGCTCGGCTTTTATCTTTTCGGATTATTTTTCTCCCGATGTGGCCCTCTTGAGCTTTGTTTTTCGTCATCACTAAGTACTTCCATTTTAGCATCTTCATTTCCAGCACTTGGATTATTCGAGAATTGAAACTATTGCAGAAATAGTTTCGGTTCCACGCATAATTGCTGGCACTACAAAAGGTGTCGCACGTTCGACCCTTATGGTTGGCTCACAGCTGCGCAAAGCCCTGAAACATCACTGCAGTCTTTCAATTTTTTCTGGCAGCCTTTCTTTGTTGATTTTCTTTCTAATAGAAATGCGATCACTAATCTGTCGATACGGGCCACAACAAAAATATTCTGACACGAGTTATTTTGTCTTACGTTCCCGGAACAGCAGCAATACTACAGCTTTTGTCAACGGATGTCGTCGTCAATTATAGCGACGAAATAGTCGATCTTAACTAATTCCATGTTTCTGTACCTCTCAGAACAGTAACACGCTCCACAGGGTCACGATGGTCACGGCAGGGACAGTAATGTTTTCAGTGGACGTGCAGAAGTGGCTTTTCAATATACAGTGCCTTAAGCTAAAGTAACAGTAATTTTGATAAAATTACAATGCTAGCTACAGAAATGCTGATTGCACAGGCGGTTTATGCGCTTAGGTGGACAACTAGTTTCGCGAACAAGAAGAGTGAGCAATGAGATAACTATCAAAAATGCGTTAACGTGCTTAAAGTTCATGATTGCTGTATTTCTTCATATTAAAACTTCTAGGCAGTCACATTCAAGACCCAACCTCAATTTCTTTCGCACTTCTAAAGCATTTGTGTTCCGAGGTATTTATCATAATGTTTAACGCACAGTAGTCCAATTTCGCAATTAGAAATGGCAATGTGACACAAAGAAGAACCCCCCATGCGATGAAACTGATTGCGGGGGAAGGGAGAAGCCAGTCTTGTTGTTGCCAACTTGTTGTTATCAGTCTTGTTGTTATCAGCTCCGCCCGGCTTCTATACTGGCGTGCTATGCGGAATAAGTTACGTGACATGTTCATCTATGTGTCAGGACTCCCGCCTGCGAACACGAAGCGTATCGAGCGTCAAATTCGATGGGAGAATACCTCGGAATCCAACCGCTCTAGAATAATCTAACAAATCAAGTTGGCTTCGAATACAATTATCTTCAAGTTTCTAATATAAACATATACATTTGTCGAGAAATTTAAAAAGGTAATTAACAAGTTTTTTGTTAATTATGTATTTACTCACTTTCGTTCGCAAGACTTGCGTCCACCCAAAAGCATAAACCAAATGTGCAAGGAAGATTTGGATAGCTAGCATATCGTCATTATTAAAATGACTGGTGCATTAACTTTGAAAACGTTGCATACATGAAGCTAAATGCCCCTCGAAACGGACTGAGTGCGCAACTTTGTGTCAACGTGAACAAATAAGGCTCTAGTTCCAAGCTAAACACGGATTGCCTCTCTATGGGTTGCCATTCACATTCTCGACTGAGACGGCAGCATAGGTCAAGAGGTAGCCCCTGCAAGCGCACGCAGTCTAATGGAAGGCACACGTCCTTCTAACCTGATGAGTGCACGCGTTAGGTTAGCCTTATCACCGTCGTGCTATGGCAGCGTGCTTCTGTGGAACGTTACGGCGCCTTAGGGATCCGTTTATGAAAAGGAGTGGCTGCAGACAGTCATGCTTTCGTAACAAATGCGAGCGCCCACGTCGGCTCGTTAGCCTGCATGTGGGTGTTGTTTCGTGACGTCCAGAGGCTTGCCCGAACGGCGCCGCTTGACGCTTTATTTCGCTTTTCTAAGCTACCTGGCGGCGGCATATATAACCGAATGACGCGAACCACGCGGTTGCGCAACCAAGACGCGTGAAGAGCGGAACTGCTCCCCCGCCGACATCTGCGAACACTCGCGCTCGCTCGTCTCCCAGCGAGCCGACCAGTTATCGTTTATTGAAACACCGACTGGCCGGTCGATCTTTGTGGCCGCCGATTACGCAAGGATATCGCAGGTATAAAGACAAACTTTACGACGAGTTTTATCGAGGCGGCGTGATCCACACGCCTTTCTCTGGGCGCATTATAGGACGCGTCCCACTCTGGACCATTGCGCGTGGCTTTGGCAGTGCTTTCTACAAGATGCTCAAGCGCCTTCACAACAGTACACAGCGGGCGCTTTGGCAAAAACCCAGGGAGCTGTGAATGGAAATGTCCATAGCGCGAAGGGAGTCGCCTCCGCATTGATCCTATAGAGTCTCTATTGCTATGTAGAATACAGAAATCCATGCCTTAAAGGCTTGGCTCTAAGGCGAGCGAATCACACGAAAAGGTAATACGTTTCGCATACTTAGCTAGCAATTTGAATATGCCCATGTAAAAACATACTCGTCGGTTAACACTACAGCTGTCTTATTAGCGCGTGAAGCGTGGACGATGTGAATGTAAGATTGGATTTATCGCCTAAATTGGAAATGACTTGACCCTAACCGACGAAGGATGGTCCATTGGAGATTTGACACGAACTTCCACATTTGGGAGGGCGCGTTCTCCAGTAAAAATTATATCGCTTAGCGGCAGCACAGGCACCAAGTTCAGAATTTTTGTTATTAGTGACATAAAAATACAAGAAAGAAAATTAGTCATCTATAACGGGGACGGCTACCCCTTTTCACATAATAATACTGATAATAAGAAACACATAATAACACAAAACGAAATGTCACAGATTCAGCAAATCTAGAGCGGAGTTAGGTAACGAGGGTAACTGAAGTCCGCATGCAGTCATAAACGTCGTGGAATTGATTACACACATACAAAAGACGAGGATATTTTTGCTGCCACAAAAAGTTGCAGTTCCGAATTGGGAACCTTCGACAACGTAAAACGGGGCGTTGACCCGGTGTTAGCGGACCGAAAACGAAAAACGCGGACCTCTCCACTCCACACCAACGCCGACCACTTCCACAAGCAAGCGCTTTTTTTTTTTTTTTTTTTTTTTTTTTTTGCGCGCTAGAGCGGATTCACCTGCGTGGGCTTGTTTGCGGCAATAAGACTTCTCCATCTAATATTTGTTGTTTGGCTGACATATTTCTGTACTCCTGCATTTATGGTAGAAAAACTGGAATCACACAGGAAGAAAACTACAATAAAGGGGAAGAATAACAACACAACCACGAATAAACGGGCGCGGAAAGAATAATTGTATGTAAGCGCAAAGCCACCAGCCGTATGAGAGGTGTAGGTGCAGGTGCTAGAGTGACGAGGAGGGAAAAGGGGAGGAGAGTCTGTCCTATTTCCTCCCAGCGACAATCGATGCAGTTATCGCGGACGGGACGCGAAATTGAGTTACTATAAATGGCCACCGCGCCACGCGTGTGAAGGCAGACGGATAACGTCTCTTCCCGTGGTGCCTCTTTCCATCTCCTGCAGTGCATCCTCCTCCGCTGTATCATGCATTCATACATCTAGCCAAAAAAGCAGAGGAACGCCCTTTTCTTGTTATCTCTGTTTGTTCTTTACCTTTTTTTTTCTTGCTCTAGGTGTCGCTCGTGGCGTTACCTGCACCTATCGAAGACCTATTGTCGTTTCCAAATTGCTTTACAACCACTTGTTTGCTTGCTTGTTTGTTCGTTTGTTTCGGCCCTGGTTTTATTGCTGTTTATTCCTGCAGTACGTGAAGCTCGCCTTGTCTATTTATTGTGACTATTTGCGCGCAACAGAAACGTGGTCTATCGACGCACCTTGCTCTGCAAATGGAGGCACCTTAAGAATTTAGGGAACTTGTGCTCTTTATACTTCGTGCTGTGCCTGCTTTCTTCCACATATGTCGTTGCTTCATTCATCAGAGAGAAGAACCATTTCGTTTGATTTGTCTCTGTTCATCGGTTCTTATCGGTACAGACAGCGATAGCAATGCCACGAAATAGACACCACGCACACACGAACGCCCACGCACACACATAGACACTTAAAATCTAAACGAAAATAAACAGTACGAGGGCAAAGGAATACGAAAGAAAAAGTGTCACGGCTGCAGAAGACACCGGCAAACACACACCTTAAGATAACTGTAGTGCGCTGCAAACACAAGGCAACCCAATACTTTGCTGCCCGGAAGTTCTCGCGCCTGCTGCTAACGCGATACAAAACTGCTGAGTGGCTCAGGACCAGTCTCGTGAGCGCTGGAGCAAGTGCAAAAGTGTCGTTCTCCACCGTTTACTTTCACCTTTGGTCTCGCAACATTCCAAAGCGTCGCTAAAATGTTTTTCTCGCGAAGTACCGCGCGGCGGGTTTTCTACAGAAGGAATAGAAATAGAAATGGAATGCCGGCTCAGGAACGACGAGTCGCCTTCGGAATTTATCATTTAATCGTCTTTCGTTTTTTTTTTTTTTCGGATCAATGCGCCAACATTTGAAGGCATTTTATCCGGATTTGACGCTGGCTTGCACCGACTTAGAACTGAAAGCTTTCCCTGCTACCGGTACTGTTTCTCTATCTCTCTTTTACAGGCGCACTCTTATTTCCAGTGCTATGTTCTTCAGGAGGGAAAAAAACAAAATTTCGACGCATTAAGCTTCAGGTTACTCTATAACTAGACAGACCGGACAATAGGCCCTTGCCGGAGCAGAGAATGCTCGAATACTGGGACAGACCATCCACAGTATGCAATGCTTTAAACACGTTGCATGCACTTCTTGAGGACATGCGGAATGGTCGACATACATTCAGAGAAAGTTGTGCGTTATGTGCACAGTTTTGTTCTCTCTTTTTATACTTTATTTCTCTCTTGTCTCTCCTGCTGCGGGCTTTAACTCCCTTTCCTCCTTCCCTGTCCGTATTACACTGGCTAACCTCCCTGTCTATCCCTGTTCTTAAGCACGAAATGCTTTTAGCTCCCGTTGTCGGCGACCTTCAAGTGACCTTGAGCCAAAGCCGTTATCCGGGCATCGTTACGAGAACAAAACGAGACCGGGTGATCTCGTTGCGTCTCTGGCCACCAACCCTTTGTAAAGGGCCGCAATACATACGCTAGTTACTGCTCAGAACAAGTTACAAAAAATGCTGCTTCCGAGTTCTTTCCAATGTCTGTTCACAATATATCCCTCTACCTGTAACTTCTAGTACGCTGAAGCTTTATTTGTCATTTCCAATAGCGACGTTCAAAAGGCAGATACACGGCACCATACACTTGATCTTTTGGCATCGTTTGGCGCTGAGACAGGGTTGCCTGTGCTCTTTTTAACGCTAGTGGTCCACGAGTTCCGCGGCGCGGGTTTTGCGTCACTTCGAGAGATGGCGCCACACTGCCTGGAGCCTCCTTCAGGCGCTTTTCTTCTTCTAGCTGTGCAGTGCGCTCTGTCTCCCTGGCGTCTTTCGCTGCCTGTCGTGCCACCTTCAGCCCCTTTTCCTCTAGCTGGGCAGCGTCCATATGGACCAGCGCACAGTATGGCGTGCTGCGGTGCGGTGCGGTGTGGTGTGGCGGGGTGTGCCGTTGCGAACATGCACTACACCCATTTTAAGATTGTGGCAAGCATCATCTCCAACCAATCTACTTTGCCGATATCCATTTGATGCTTACATATCTACTGTCGATTACGGGCGAGCCAGCAGTTTTTTTTCCCCTCCTATACCCGAGCAGCTGCTTTTCGTCAGATACAAGACGCGTACAGGAACACCGGTTCACACTTATAATACTGGAAAGGGGCGCAATATTGGCATTTCCACCCGCAGGAGCGAAGCATTGACAGCGATAGCAAGGTCTAGCGTTGCGCTCAAGTTCCTCGGACGGGGTTCAAACTATACGCGGTCGCCACATGTTGGCGCGACGCAGCACGCAAAGCAACTGCTGCTGGAACAGCGTACTGGCAGCTATCCAGGCGTCTCACAACGCTGGTATGATAGGGAGCGCCGCCAGTGGCGTTTCAGGTTTTCCATCTCGGTGGTACACGAGACGTGAAAAGCGGGAAATCATCGGCGTCAGTCAACGCCAAGTGAAACATCAGATAAATTCAGCTTGACGTGTTTACTGTCCGTTCCGCTCCGAGCAGTGCATACACACAGCAGCTCAACAACAACGCTATGGTGTGCTCACAGTGCGTCTGCGCACAACGGTCCCCGTCAGCAGCGGAAGACAGATCGCTGGCTTGGCTCCACCACAGAGCCCATTGAGCGGAGCGTTGTCGGAGCGTCCACTTCAGTTCGTCGTTTTATTGCGATAGCAATTATATGGACACTCAAAGAGGATTTCTGCCGTCGTCGTCGCCGTCGCCGTGAGGTTCCGTATGACGTCAACGGCGATGAAATCGTCACCGCGCGCCGGACGCTGTATGTCCGAGTGAAAGGGCGCAAGGGACGCGTGCTTTCACGGGGAGCGAACGCACGGCGGAGAACAAACGCGCGTTCTGCGCCGTGCTCCCTGAAGGGCTGCAGAATTAAGCGTCTCTTTCCTCCTTTACAATCACTATATACATGTATATAGAGCAAACGCGACTTCTTCCGTCGCGCGAAAGGCGGTGGGGGGATGGGAGGGAGGGGAGGCGACGATTAGCTGCGGCACCAAATGCGTGTTTATATAAAAAAATTGTCGCAGTTTCACCCGAAAGGCGAAGCACCAATTGCGATAGCAAATTAGTAGAGTAAGGATAGTAGTAGTAGAGTAAGGATAGTAGTTTTATCAGCGGTATAAACTTGGACATGCAGCAGCACCAGCAACGCGCAGAACTGTTGTCGACGCCGTCAGCGTTTTGCCCGCCTTCGCACCGAACGCGCGCGGCGTTTTTATATAAATACGTATTTGGTGCCGCAGCTAAACGTCGCCTCCCCTCCCTCCCTCCCTCCCTCCCGTCCCCCCACAGCCTTTCGCGCGACGGAAAAAGTTGCGTTTGCTCTGTATATATGGAAAGGAGGAAAGAGACGCTTACTTCTGCAGCCCTTCAGGGAGCACGGCGCAGAACGCGCGTTTTCTCTCCAACGTGCGTTCGCTCCCCATGAAAGCGAGCGTCCCTGGCGCCCTTTCACTTGCACATACAGCGTCCGGAGCGCGGCGACGATTTCATCGCCGTTGACGTCATACGGAACCTCACGGCGACGGCGACGACGACGGCGACGGCAGAAATCTGCTTTGGGGTGTACATATAATTGCTATCGCAATAAAACGTTGCGAAGCGAGAAGGTGGTAAAGACTTCCGACGCCGCTCGACGAGTTTCCCGTTCTGATCTCGTCGAAAACCTCCGAGCCACCCCCGGAGGCCCTGGAAACAGTCACCAACGCCGCGCGCGTTCGGTGCGAACGCGGGCAAAACGGCGACGGCGTTAACAGTAGTTCTGCGCGTTGCTGGTGCTGCTGCATGTCCAAATTTATACAGCTGATAAAACTACTATTTTTACTCCGTATAGCTCTCTACTAAGTTGCTATCGTAATTGATGCTTCCCTTTCGGGTGAAACTGCGACATTTTTTTTTTCTGTCAAACTATAGAGCCTCTATAGTCAAACACACTCCGCATCGCTGGAGACCCACTAAGCCTGCGCGCGCGAGGGGCGCATGCGCAGTCGATAGCGTGATAGCACTAGGACTGCGCGACCGCGCCTCCATATATATACCAGGCGCGGATCCAGGGGGGATGTCCGGATGTCCTGACCCCCCCCCCCCCCTCAGATTTCTGTATCACCCCCTCGCTGATAGGGGGATAGCCCTGTCGTGAGTACCAGTGGTATCAGCCATTTAGAAGTAAAGGTAGCTCGCTCACAAGCTTAGTTGTACTCCGTAGGGGTGTGGTGTCGCGAAGTTACCGTAGTTAATTTTTCTCATGAACACCTTGGACTTCCTGGCGCCGGCCGTGCCTTACTCGTCCTGTCGGTGGCGTCGAATGAACGAGGGGACGTCCCTTTCGCCAAGCACACCGATGTCCGCGCGAGCGCCTTCGCGCCTGATCAACTTATTTCCGCATTGGGGTGTCATCGGTTGCCTCATTTGCTGTCATCATTTCCGCGACCAACCTGCTTAATGAAAGAGACCTCGCTGAAGTGTTCATATATAAATAATAACAACTAACAGCTAAACTAAGAACTACGCATAGGGAACTTTTTTTTTAAACTGTAGCACTCATTGTGATCACAGTTACACGTTGACAACATCCAATAGAAGCATATAGTACCGCTCGTACGCTACAAGTTTTTCATTGTAACTTCGCAATTTTATTGCCATACATTAGGCATAGTAGGGTCAAATCCGCCGGATCCGTTTATCTGAGTGGGCGTTCTCGCGGAGCGGGGCGATGCCTCGAGCAGCGGCTGCGAAGTGGGGGAGCGGGACGTCAGCGGCCAACGCCAGCGCACGTGTTTAGGATGGCATCGCGTGGTTAGAGAAACAGGAGCAGATGCGCGCCTTGTGTAAAAGGATGACATCGCGTGGGAAACAAAACATGAAGACGCTGGCTCACGCTCTCGGCTACTACGCCACATCGTTCTTCTTGTAGGTGGCGTCGTGAGTCTTCATGCTCGGTTGATTTCCTTCAATGATTTCCTTTAGGGAAATCATTGATCATTACAGACTAGCCAGGGCTAAATATCCGGCAGCACATTGCTCATTAAACAAGTGGCAATCAGTGGCTTGGCTAATACAAACCAATACTTTCCCCAACCCCATTGCCTTCAGTCACTATCACCCAGACGTATACACAGACATATGTAAACATTGTAACAACCGAGCAGATCTTCAACACATAATCTGGACATGCCCAAAGAAACAATATAACAATAACTGTTCGAAACCACAACAACCCAGTTTAATAATAAGAAATGAGGAGCAATGGGAGATGGTGCTGCTCAGTTCGGACCCGTATGTTCAAGCAAGAGTAGTCCAAATGGCTGAAGACGCCGCCGCGGCTCAGGGGCTGCCTGCCGCCGTCTAAAGGGGGGACGGGGGAGGCTTCTAGTCATTATTCCCTCCTCTAACCACATTTTGGGCAAAATAAAGTTATTTCTCTCTCTCTCTCTCATACGCGGTGATTCGCATATCGCAAACAACCAGCGTAGTGGTTGCCGCGTTGGAGCGGAGCGTTACGGCCGTATTCAAGAACGTTCTTCAAGTCAACACAACACTTCGACTCAAGAGAGAAGATAGCACCGCCATCCCTCCACAGAAGTGGTTACTGAGCTTCATGATCATTCACGGGAATTCTTCAGAATTGTCACGTCTTTATCACTCGAGAGGCGGCGCTGTGCTCAAGAAGGTGGAGTGGAGGAAGAGCTTCGAGTCGAGGGCTGTTTGAGAATAGGGAAGTTAGTCCTCCAAAGCAAACGAAGGTGTCTCAGCCGATCACAAAGAATCTTCTTAAGGAAATCAAGGTGTCCCAACAGAACTCCAAAGACGGACCCGTGCTTACGCATTTATAACGAACCTGCGACAGATCATCCCAAATTTTATTTTAAGAAACAATACAGCTAGGCTAGATATACCAGGTGTTCAAAATTAAGCTTTATGGGTTTCTTAAAATTAGGCACCGGGAGGCACGTGAAGACCACCTGCGCAAATAAGTTGTGTGGCCAGGGGGACACAAAGTCAGATAATTATTGCTGTCAGCAGCCGAATTAACTAAAATTGAATAATTAACTTTTTATTGACTGCAGTAAGTGTGTATGTTTGTATTCGAAAGTTAGAGGCAGTCGTGTTTCTACACAGTTTCACTTGGAAGAATTCTTCTAGCATGTCTATGCTCCGAGGGTATCCAACTCCAAATTTTAATTGTCGTTCGCATGATTACTCATGCAAGAGAGTGAGGATCGGCCCAAAGCTCCTCCCTGATGTGACGCGGCTGTTGGGTGCGGCGTTTAGTCTGACAACGCGGCGGAGGCATTGGCAAAAATAACTGCCCCCCTTCCCCTCACGGCTGGCGAAATAAAAAAATAAAAAAATCGAAGAACCCTCAACCGCTGTCGTAACAGGCGACCGTGCAGCCTGTAAAGATGGCGGCAGCTGCCACGCCGAGATAATGGCGCGAGCGGAGAAGCCGGAGGGCAGCGCGCGTGCGTAATGGTGACTAGACGAACGGGCATGGTCCTTGTTTGGGCTACGCAAATAAAGTGACGGCTGATTTCCAAGTATTGTAAGTTTTATTGAAATAAAAAGCAACAACTGCACCATCAACAGCAGAAACCTTTTTAGCTATGCTAACGAATATTTCATACTGCCGCTTTAAGTTTGGTGTTGTCATGCACAAATCTCATGACAATACTTCACCCATCAAGATGTCAATGCCCTAAAAATGTTCAAAATGCCTCCCTTCCACAGCAACGCAAAGCGTAAACCGCTCTCGCGTCGAGTCGATAGCTCTGCGCAGTACAATTGAAATTTGGAGTCGGATATCTCGGAGCACGAACCCGCTAGAATAATTCTTCCGACTGATACTGTGTATAAACACGACTTCCTCTAAGTTTTCAATACAAACATACCCACTTACTGCAGTCGACAAAAAATAATTATTCAATTTTAGTTAATTAGGCTGCTCACAGCGATAATTATCGTCTCACTTTGTGCCCCCCTGGCCACATAACGTATTTGCACAGGTGGTCTTCGCGTGCCTCCCAGTGCCTAATTTTAACAAAACCATAAAGCTTAGTTTTGAACAACCTGTATTATCAGGCACAGCCGCCAAGCACATGGCTGTATTGGGTAACGTCCTTTTCCTATAAGCTCGGAGAAACCGATACCAGGCTTCGCTATAGGGCTTCTTCCTCTTTCTGGGGTTTTACGTGCAAAACCAGTTCTGATTATGAGGCACGCCGTAGTGGAAGACTCCGGATTAATTTTGACCACCTGGGGTTCTTTAACGTACACTACAACGCAAGCACACGGGCGTTTTTGCATTTCGCCTCTATCGAAATGCGGCCGCCGCGGCCGGGATTCGATCGCGCGATCTCGTGCTCAGCAGCGCGACGCCTGAGCTGACTGAGCCACCACGGCGGGCTACAGGTGTTGCTCTAGCCGTATAAAACGCGGGTTTATCGTGAGCAGAAACGGTGAATTTCGGTAAATGATAAAGGCTACTATCATCATCATCATCGTCATCATTGACAGAAGCTGACCCCCCCCTCAGAAAAAACCTGGATCCGCCCCTGATATACATATAGTAATTCCCATCTAAATAGTAAAATAACGCGTACGAAATAGGATATTTAAGGTTATCGCTCTATTTTTTTTTCCTATTCGCACAGAGCCGTTAAATTTCCTCTCCCTCATTCCGTATGAAAAAAAAAAAAATACGCACAGCAGATAACGACATAACAACGGCCCCACGTAAAGATAAACCATGGGAAGACAAGAAAAAAAAAGGAAAAAGAAACAAAGAAAAAAAGAAACAAAGAAATGCACTTTCACAGTGTAATGCTACATTATATAGCGGCTCCCCGAGAAATACGGAAGCGTGAGATGTCAGCCTTAAATAGATAACTCAGAACCTACTGTTGAAAAAGTGGCGCAGAATCTAAGCCGGGGAAAAAAAAAGTCTCTTTGTGAGGAGCTTCTCACAATGGAACAGACTGCCTGCTGTTAAAATTCAGAACCTGTTGAGGACGACACCGTGACAGAGTAATCCCCGTGCAGAAAAGTGCGCAATTTCTTTAACATTGCACACATTATAGGAAAGTACTGGGCCGACGGACTCGAAGTTCTGACTAAGCGTACACACAGCCGAGGATATTCCGAAGATGGCCGTTTCATTCCGCTGAATACTTCAAAAACACGGTAGGGGTATTATTCATGAGACGCCATCAAACTTGAGTGCCGAGGCTGCATGGCGCCTTTAGAAGTCAGCGGCGATTATTCTGGGCAGTCTGTTTTGCACAAGCCTGAAAGGGTCGGTTGAAAAATGTATTTTTTTTTCTTTGCCGGTATACTAACGAGGCATATAGCTAACCTGGGAGTTTATATGGGGTTTTCCTTTGTGTTCTATTCTATATCTACCATATGCGTTTATATATTATACGTTCTGTGCGAGGCTGTGAGTAATACCCCAGTGAGACGGGCAAATTTAGTGACCCTTCAAGCGAGCGCACTTCGCCGTTAGCGTCATTCTCAGGCTGTCAGACGGAAAAGGTTTAGTGAAACTTGCTGTGGAGTGCATTTGCCAGTGAGTGTGGTCGACGAACTCACTTCAGCGAAGCGAAGTGAGTTCGCCGAACTATAGCCTCGATAGCAGTGCTTCAACAAAAAATATTGAAGTATTCAATGCAGAGTCGGCCTTAATTCTAAGACCAGTTTTGTATGATTTAAAGCATTATGAGTGTTCTGGGGACATCACGAGCGAAAAACGAGCTTGAAGTATTAATTTCCGGAACCCGACAAATCATTCGCCATTTTTGACTGCCTACTTTTTGTACGCGCTCCTTGCTTGTATTGGCTCAAAAAGATTAGACATGTTAACGAGATTATAGTACTTATCGTTTCTTAATGCAAAAGATATTGTAAAAAACAGCATTTCTTTTCGTAATGAAACACTAACCATTACTAAAACTAAAACTACTATGAATGATACGAAGCCCTATGGCTTCACAGATCGTCATTGTCATCAATCCCGAATGACACATCGTTTCGCAGTCTAGCACGATCCTCCCGAAGTGACACTCACCGAAACAAAGTGCACTCGCTCGAAGTGCCACTAAATTCGCCCGTCTGACTGGAGTATAAACCTCGGCAAACGGGTACCAAACGTGAAAACTATCAAAATGTGCGCGTCGTATACGAGCTTATTTCTTTCAAGTCTCCATCTTCCTGTGAAAGTCTGTCTTGTTAATAAAAACGGGTATGCATTCTCCAACCAGCCCATGGCGAGCTAGATGGGAGTCCTTTCACTGAGAGCAAGATCTTGGGATCAATGCTTCGCAAATCGCACGTGCAGAGAGCGCCAAGAGCGCTGCGGCGATTCTGTGAAGTCAGCCGGATTGAGTGACTGTGAGGCAACGCTTAACATCCCACTCCGAGTACAGCTCCTGTGTGCGCGGATAACCACGCTTCTCCTCGTGTTCTTCTTCCCTCCGCTCCACCATTGTAGGATTGTCAGCCGGACTCAGACCTGGTTATCTCTGCCGGCTTTTCCCTTTATCCGCCCCTCTCTCCTGCTTTCACCGACTACTGTGAATTTGGGAGGATTTAAAGCCACATAAATTTTAATAACAAGTCTCTTGTCTGACATCTTAAATCTGGGCACTCCGTCTTTTTTTTTTCACTTTTATTCTCTTCCCTTTGCTTCAGGCAACAGCTACGAGAAACGGTGATTCCTGTTTCCAAAACAATAAAGTTTGCCAAGAAAGCGCTTCTTTTATATATCAGGGTGCTGAATGTTTTAAATGACTAGCGCTGAAATATACGCGGTGAGCTAAGGAAGGCCGAAATTCCGCACCTCTCCTGCAATAATAAACAGAGGGCTCGTTTATTTCGAAGAACTTCCAACAAGTCGCGTATACAAATAAAAGAACTTATGGAACATCATCGTTGGTTTTTGCACGGGAAAGCGTTTAAAAGAATTCTAGCATGTGCCCTTACAATGCGTTTATTCAACAGAATCGAAAAAGTAAGACGGAGCGCTATAAAAAGAAAAAAAAAACGAAAAAAAAAACGATTTGGTCGGGCAGAAACAAGCACGCACACTCACACCAACAAAAATGAAAAAAAAAAAAAGAAAACGTTAGCGTTAGTAAATCTAGCAGTTTACTGTCGCCAAGCTAGAGGATCCCTACGAAGCGATGCGATTTCCTTATCCGACCCTGAAATTTGAATCCAGAAGGACATTATGCTACATCCCCCGATAAGTTAACGTCCGCGTGCGGCTTACAGAAATCTCGTCTCATCACTTTCTGCCGCACAATGGGCACTTGTATTCTTGTGATGCTTTAGAAGTACAATATTTGTTTCGCCGTTTTACTTCGCGATCTTGTCTATGTTCCTGTAAGTTCTCATTTTCATTTTCTGATTCCCTGGCCTCGTATCCTGGGCTGCGCCACCTGTCACATGCTACAGCACCGGTGATATATTTCACGCCAATATCGTTTCGATCCGATCGGCAATACTCAAAGAGCCACCCACCGCAATCTTGTTTTTTTAAACAGCATCAGCGATTAAGACCACTTCCATCCATATTTCGCCACAGCTGTCTCGTATATCATTATCATGTTCATCACTATCATGTCATGTTCACTATCATCATTATCATGTTCAACACGCTTCTTTGGCGAAAGCAACATGAATGAAAAATACCTGTACCTATCAGGGAATCGATTATGTGTCTACGACTGTGTGAGCTATCGCTGTCGTCATTGTTGTGTCGTCGATGTTATCGCCAACGCTATCGTTGTCATCATCGTCGTCGTGCCGTAATCGTCACCGTCATCATCGCATTCGACGTTGTCCTCGATGGGCCTGTTACTTGCTCTTAAAAATTAAATAAACTCTGGAGTTTTACATGCCAAAGCCACAATACGACTATAAGGCTCGCTGTATAGTGGGTATCCGCAGATTAATTTTGATCCCCTGGTTTGTTTTTAACATGCTCCTAAATATTATTAGTACGTGAGCACCTTCGCATTCCGCCCCAATCAGAACGCAGCCACCGCAGCGTGGATTGCACCCATGACCTCGAGCTCGGCATCACAACGCCATAACCACTGCGCTACCACGGCAGGTAGCTACTTGTTCTCTGTAGCACTTAAAGCTGTAAAACTTCGACTTAAACTTAAAAGAAAAAAAACTTACGAATTTAAACCAGGGCGTTTGACCTAGTCCGCTATGCGATGTTGTTTTTGGAGTTGCACTTCAGTGCTTCAAAATTGAGACTTCCCGACCTCGGCAAAAATGCATTATCCGACTTTTGGTATTATGTGTCCTTTTATCATACACTTTTCTCTCTTGGGACAGTTTGTGTACTGTATCTGTACTGTTTGTGACACGTACAATGAGTTAACTTACAACGTGTCATTTTATAATGTACTTCTTTTTTTTTTACCTTTGTGATGTTGTGGGATGCATGTACATGTCGCCGATGTGAAATGGAGTATATAGCTGGCACCGTATGTTTGTCCGAACAGCTCCTTACTTATTAATTTCAATGACACACACACACACACGCACGGAAACACATTCATTGAGTAAGGTTAAGCGATGACTGCAGACATTCAAATTTGAACGAGGAGATTAACAAGGAAAAAAAGAACTTCACTTTAAAGCAGAGAGAAACGGGGTGGGAAAGGCAAGGAGTTTATTTGGGAGAGGTTCTGTTTTGTAATATAGGATGGATGAATAGATCGATGCTATGAGCGACTCCTTTGAAACGGGGTGGTGGGTTGCGCCACCAAGCACTTGTTATTATTTTGCCTATTGTACTACCTTTATTTTTGAGAAAACACAAATACAAAGAAATCCAAGCATCAACTTTTTTTTAACCATTACTGGGAACTCTATTTCTGTACGTATCCGTTGTTTGTGGTCTCCCTACTTTTCTGCCTATAGGGAGTGTCAGTGCCCCGTGGCGCTTCCTGCTCCTTCAATTAATCGAGCCGTTGTTCAATGTGAAAAGCCTTTGAAGCACGAAAAGTTGTCAGTTTTTCTGTTATTAGCTCCAGATTCTTGTTTTGCTAACGGCAACTTTATAAGCGTGCGCCAACAGTCCAAACAGTTCAGTTTTTTACGATAAACTTTTGACCCGATGCCGCAAAATCAAACTTGTTTTTTTATAGATATTTATAGAGGGTGCATGATTATTACTGTCACATCTTTTGATCGGTAAGTGTGCCTCTAATAGTTTTAATATTTCTACACATCGTTTCGTCAAACATTTCTTCAATCTTTCTTCTTTATTTTGAGCGTGTTTCATGATGGTTTGTTTATTTTTAGGAAAATGGCACGCCCCAGATAGAATCGACCCGCAATCTCTGCACTGAGCGATGCCGGACACTCTCCTTCCGAGGCAGCCAAAACTCTAAATATTCATGGCAAGATTGTCCCACTGGGTTATCAAACGTGGTACACTTAAGGACGTAACCAGCAGTAGTCAGCTTGTCTCTGTGGCCACTTCTAACCTTATTAAAATCGCGAAGAGAATCCATGGAATGCCAGCCACAGAGAAGCATCAGAACGCTGGCATTGAAGCTGAATGTGCCGGCGACAACAATGAGAATAGCCGTGGGGAGGGACCTCAAGGTGTTCCTTTACAGTGTTCCAGAGCTGACATAGACTGACAAAATTACAGAGAAAGGGAAGATGGGAAAATGTCGGCTGCTGTTGCAACGGGCCACGAGTGGGGAACATTTAGCAACTGTCTTCACCGAGGAGAAAATTCTCACAGTATATAGAAGCCCCTCACAACACTCAGAACTCTCTTGTGCTTGCTCCGACGTCAGAACTTGCGAATGCAGCCAGTTGGACAGTTTTTTCGGAACTTCCATGTGGTGTGTCTGTCATCGTTCGGGCTGGGGTAACCACCGCTGGCCGCGTTCCTCTTGTTTTTGTGACAAAAGGCGCAACGATCGACGCTAGAGCACGTAGTCTAAAATATATTCTTGAACCTCGTTCTCTGCCCTTATCTCTGTCCCACTTCGGCGAGTAGTCTTGGACTTTCCAGCAGAACAGCGTCCCAGCAAAACAATTGAGCAGCAAATCAATACCACAGCAGTGGAGTCGCGCCCTCACGCCCGACTTAATTCAAGCTGAAGAGTGGCCGGCGAACTATACCCTGACCAAAACAAAATGGACTTCTGTGTGTAGGCTATTCTTGGAAAGGAGGCCCGCGCACATCAGCACACCGGAACGGTGCACCAAAAGCATCGCAGGAGCGAGCGTGGAGAAAAGTTCCCCTCGGGATACCTTGCGGGCTCCGATTGAAGCGTATACCCAGAATGAAGGCCGTCATCAAGGCCAAGAGTGGAGACATTGAGTAAAATGTTTTGTGTTACATTCCTATTCTATCGGGTGCCCTACAAAAAATTTCCTGAGATTTTTTTTTCCTGAAGCAAAATATTACGGACAACCTTGTGGCAGTATTTATGGCGCACCTTGTATATTTGGCTTTCTTTCTGGAGCAAAGTAGCGTACGTGCTTCCGCCGTGATGAGTGCAACGAGAGATCCCGCATTAGCCGAGCATTACCCGGAGCTTTCCTGCTTCCGGCAGTAACTGCTAGGTATCATAGCAAAACCACCAAACTAGTTCCAACAAAAAGAAGGCTAGAAAGAGCAACGCTAAGCCGCTCGCACGAATTCACCAAATCGCGGCGGCCGAGGCGGATTCCTTTCCTGAGTATTCCGCTTCCCGAACGATGTTTCCGTTCAGAAAGAGCCCCTGCACATTTCGGCGTACTATGCGTTTCATATTAGTTTAGAGAGAGAGAGGGCTCGGGCCATCAGCTCTGCGGTCTCTTCAAAGTGGCATCGCCCACTGCTGGGGCACGCGGAAACGCGATTACAGAGAATGGATCGTGGACTCTCCTCGCGTCCACTGATGTTTCATTTCATCTCGGCAACGCTGCTAGCTATCAGTCAGCGGCGATTTTTTTTCCTAATGCCATACAGACATCCCTTCTGCAAATTAAGGTTTCACCTATCCTTTCTTCTTACTTGTATGTACGTGGGTTATTTCGCGAGCGGTGAACTATTTATGGCACAGACCGGGACGTAGGCTTAAGAACTTCCGCCTAGAGCTAACTTCGCCGCAGTGCCTAATGGCAACCTCCATTTATTTTTTGTCGTTCTCGCCACTGAGTTTCTTATGCTATACTAACACACGATCTGAGAAACTGCACCTGTCCATTCTTCCAAGCGCTTGTTTTGCGCTCGTGGCTTCTTCTGGAAGAAGGAAGTAGCTAGGACTGCGTTTTCGTATTACTAGCGACGTCGTGACCAGATATACGCGGTGAATTCTTATTTCGCCTTCTCCATGCCTGAAAGAAAATCGGGGGCTTAAGCTGTGCGGAGGAAACTGAAAATCGAGAGATACATTTCAGGATTGTGCACTTCTAGCGCTAGGGGCCCTGCAGCAGCGAAAAAAAAAAAAAAAACTCAGAGCCCGCAGCTTAAGAATGGTAATGTCAAACCAAGGAAAAGCTGCTAGAGTGTCGCTGTAAGCCGCCGTTAAGGTAGAACGAACATGAGTTTTACGAAAGCTACACAAACGATACAGTAAAAACATTCGCATGTAGCTCAACCCAGGTAAAATAAGAGACATACTAAGGGATGCTTAACGGCCCCGTTTCAGCTTTAGCAGAGTCTGAGTTGACTGTGCAACAATAACAACAATAACAAAAAAAGGTTACTAAGTGTAGCCGTCTTTTACAGTTCTATTCAGTAAACGTGACCGAGTTGCGGCTCGTCTCAGGCGATTGAAGCAACGTAATGCGATTGACTTCGTTTACGGCGGTGCTTCATCAGGTTGAGACGCACTTTCAAACTCCAAAGCCACTTTCCGAAAGAGAGCGGAAAGGGGGCGCCTGGAGAGGACCGACCTTGTCAGTGCCAGCAGCCGCCAGCCTGCACGTACAACAAATTTGAAATATATATTATTTATTTATTTATTTATGAATACTGCAACCCTAACATAGGGTTTTAGCAGGGTGGGTATACATTTGCTAAATGTACAAATCGGCAAAACAAATAAATATAAAACAAGTAAGGCGAGTACATGCTTTCAGACAAGACAATGGTTTGCAATAAACAGGCATAAATGAAATCAGCGCTATATATATATATATATATATATATATATATATATATATATATATATATTATAGTCCTATCGTGTCACGATTTACAAGAAGACAGGTGTAGTATATATATAGTTGCCTGGCTATATATTACTTCCAATACGGTTAGATTACATGTGAACGGTTACGGGCAGAGAGAGAGATACAAGCTTTAATGATATGCTGTAGATGTTAGCCTGGCTCTTCGCCTGACCTGCTACTCCGGATGCTGGGTGATGATTAGGATATATACAATGATAAACACTTAACAGCACATACTGTCACACAAACACACACGTACACACACATATACAGTATAGGGGCATATAACAGCACTAGAACCATAACAAAAACGAAATCGTCTTTACGTCTATGACAATGCGTCAGAACACAAAACAGGAGAATGTAAAAACGAGCAGGCAGGCTTTATGAAAAGGAAATCTGGTCCACGTTATTGTTATTTAGTAGAATGGCAGTCCCGACTGAGTCAACCAGGGGCGCGGGACATTTACTGAAAAGTCGGGACTGTACCGTCGAATTTGGGACAGTTGGCAACCCTAATCCCAGTACTTTCACTCTCCTTCCATCTCTCCCAGTGCAGAGTAGCAGACTAGAGCGCACCAGCTGAGGTCGACCTTTCGGTCTTTCCTGTCAATCAAATATCTCCTTCTCTTCTCGTTCGTCGCTGCTCTACGCCAATGACCGTCCGCCTTCGCTAATAATATGTCCAGCTTCGGGATTGGCTTAAATTTTCTCTTACGAACAATTCTAGCGTAAGATGTTTTTGTGAACACGGGCCGTGTTTTCTTAGAGACACTTGCTCTTTGAGAGAGAGAATAGCTAAAAAATAGCGAAGAAAGTTGACGTGACCGCCTCCTCGGGCGTGGGTAGCTTCAATCTAAGAATGTGTGCGCAACAAGCGGCGAGGCAGAAAGCAAAATCGTTGGAGATCCCGTCGTAACCTCCGCTAAATAGAAAGCCACAGATGAAAGCTGGGATCAACGTGATCGAGGGCTCCTGTACATCTCCTGTTCTCTATCTCTGTCTGTCTGTCTGTTTTTGCAGCATGCGCACGGCAGGAGTTAAAAATTGTCGTTCACCATCTACACAGCACGTTCGCGTCAATATATAGCTAGAGCGTCTGGCCGCCGGCGACGCCACGGAGGAGCCCTGGACGGAGTCAGAAGTGCAAGAAGACAGCAAAGCCGCGGGGCGTTCCAATTTCTCACTTCGGCGTTCTGGCCGGATACGACGTGAGCGCCATTCTCGTGTGGTACACGTTTACGTTGCGATGATACATTAGGGTTGCTTCCTCTCTTCTTTCCCCGCTTCCCAAGGAAAAACATGGTCGGAGCGGAATGAGAAAGGGGGATGTGTAAGCCCAACGACGGCGCGCAATTTCTCATCGCAATGGGAGTCGAAATGAGGCCACTTGTGTGAAAAATAATCAAGAGTCTTTTTCGAGATCTTTCGAAGACGCTCCGTTGCGACCGTGGCGAAGAAAATGCCTATTTGTTCGTGACCTTTGATCCGTTTCTGCGGTATCCCAAAAAATAATTTAGAGAACGATACGGGACAAGTAACAAGTAATTTCGTTTTGATTGGAAAGATGTCTCGAACTATACAAGAGTCGTGTGGGGCTTTTACGATCGTGTTTTCGTTGCTTGCGTCAACATCATTGAAGAAAAGTTTGTCTCAGCAGGATAGATTACGAAAAAAAAAAAAAGATCAAGAAAACACGACGAGATATGGCAAAGTACGACGAAGTTTCTTTTTACGAGATACATTCCTTTTTGATCTTTTATAATAACGCAACGAACATCCTTGTAAACTTTACACAAATATCAGAAAATACTACGTATATGTTTAAAAAAACAAAAGACAGACAGACCTGTCGTAAAATATTAGAACATAAAGAAATATTACGCGTATCTGAAAACGAACGACGGGACTCATAAAATGGGACCTCGTCATGTCTTTTTTTTTTTTCCTTTTTTTTCTGATGTCCACAGAATAATCCACACGCTAGCTCTTGCGCCCGATACGATGCTTCGGTCACAAAGTCCATCTCTGAATCCTGCCCCAGAATTGCAGATTCCGGCGTGCGATACATATTTATACGAGACCGTGAAGCCGATTTCGGAACATTTTTGCACGCGGTTTCGCAGGTCCGAGATTCGGTCGCGTCAGCGGAAGCACGACGGCTGTATCTCGAGCTGGATATTTATAATCGCTGGCGGATTTCTAGTCGCATCTGAAGTTCTACTGGGCTGTTCGTTTGCCGCGCCTTCGTCAATGACTTCCTGTATATTCGCGACGCCCAAAGAATTCCAGCATTACCACCCCTTACTCGTAACGTGTTGTCCCCTCCCCCCCCCCCCCCCCTCCCCCCCCTACGGGGTAACCAACCAGGCGGGCATTCCGCTGGTTGCCATACCGGACACTGTGAATTTCAGCCATATCGTCAAATTCCGTAAAGTTAGCGTTTTGAGCCAATCAGAGAAGGCGTAGCCCACCTTGTGAGCTAGTCAGAGAAGGTGGTGCATGTTAACGTCCCGAAACCGTACAATTATTTATATGGACGAATTAGTGGGGGCTCCGGAATAATTCTGCTCACCTGGGTTTCTTTAGCGCGCACACAAATCGAAATGCAAGAACTTTTTTTCCTTTTCTTTCTTTCTTTATTATTATTTTTTCTGCGTTTCGCCCCTAATCGAAATGTGGCCAGGCGCCGCGGTCGAGAATCGATCCCGCGACCTTGTGCTCAACAGAAGTGCGTATTTTCCACTTACCTGCTGCGGCGGACATATGTACACAATATAGCACCCCGGTCAATATACCCGCGTTTACTCGCCCATTTCTCTCTCTCTCTCTCTCTCTCTCTCTCGGTTACCCCACTCACTCATTGATAACCGAAAACGATACACAGATACTGGAGCAACAAGACAATTGGGCGAGAGAACGATACGCCCCGCACACCGTTGTCTACACTCTATATATTGCACAATAACAGCTTCAGCCGTGTCACGTTTTTGGATCAGCCGTGCCTGCTGCCTTTTGCCTGACCGAATGATTTACCGCTCAATCACGGCGGACATTCAACCGTGCACGTTCAACCGTGCACGTTCAACCTTTAGCGCACGTTCAACCGTGCGCTAAAGCGGCATATATGTGTGCGACTCTCTCACGTGTTACTGCAATTAAAGCTATAGCTTTCTTTGGCCATTCATCACACAAATTCGCATGCACCTACGCCGCGTGTCCCTCCGCGTCAGAGTCTCATCTGCTCAGACTTTAACACAGCCTTGAGCGCCGTCTGCCTTGGAACCCAGGGCATGCCATTGCATACAAAGGACCCGAGGCTTGTTGAAAAATGAGCAGCATAGCATACGAAAACATTGAGAAAAGCAAGGAGGCAAGCACAGAAAAAAAAAGAAAATATGCAGACGTCATCCAGAAACTCTGACCTAATTTCTTCTCGAACGACGTCAACAGGCTTCGGCACGCTTTCCTCTAAAGTGTGGTACGTAGGAAAATAAGAAGTTGGCCTAAGAAACTCCGGGGATCATTTAGTGGAATTAAATTATAATGTTTCAAGGCACTTCATTAATATAAACGAACTTGATGGAAATTCGGCGGTGAACGTCACAATAGGAAGACCCGTTAATCTCGGATAGAAGCCGATATAATGACGCGATAGGCGAAAAGGGCTTCTTGGTATTCTCTGTCTGGGGCGTCATTATGGAACTCCTTCTTTCACGTACTGAATCAGCGTTTAACGATATGCAAAGTACCTGTCTATTTTTACTGTTCCTGTAGAGGCAGGATTACAGCAGATTAAATCTATCACGCAAATACCACCGAACCAGTCTGTCAAAAGAGAAATAGAAGATTGGGAAAAGTCATTGTTACAAAAACTTTACCCCTAAAGAATGTCAGCTTTTGGCTAACATTACTACAGTTTTAAAGCTTTATATGCCCATATTTGTTTTTAATCAAAATTATACATACGACAGTTGAGCACCGACAGAACACGGTATATCGTGTAGTAATGTTAGCCAAAAGCTGACATTCTTTAGGGGAGAAAAGTTGTATAAGTTTTTGTAACAATGACTCTTCCCAATCTTAGCGTTAAAAATCTCGGACCATATTCACAAAATGCTCGCACTCTAAAAATTGATCCTGATGTTGGGCATATCATTAACGAAGGTGACTGGATTATCACAAGGAGCTCTTACGAAAAAAAAAGAAGCCTTTGTGAATTTGGGCTCTCGTGCTTAGCCTTTGCAATATGCGCATCACTAACCCAACTTGCCGAAGCAATCAGTCGACAGACGTCCCTTTCATTCCGCTTGTCTTTGAGGCTATTGTCACATCTTCGCCTGTGAGTACAAAGCAGCTAGAACAAGACAAAATAAGTGCGCTCAACGCGGAAAAATAATGTATACAGCCCGCATTTCTTACGCTTCAGCGTGCTTTTCATGCCGACACCATGCCTTTAGCGAAAGAAAGGTCCCCCGATACATGCTTCCTTAATAAGTCCAATCAATCAGAGTAGGCCTATCTTTATCGATTCTGTTAAGCTTTAGCAGCCAGCGATAAGTCGATGCTTGGCACATCTAAGACTGTGTAATGCCCTTCATGCACTTCAGAAAAATTGAAAGTGTCGCTGTACTCTTGACTTTTAATTATAACTGCCCGCGTGGCTGTCGTGTTGCTATGAGTAGCGCACGCCCCAATCTCGGCGTGATTATCTTGTTTTAGTGATAGCTGTTCTGCAGTCATTTATGCTTATTGCTTATATATGCATGCTTATGGCGCCAATTTTCCAAACGTAAATATTAGTTTTACTACACCAAGTTAGCAGCAGTTATTCTACCTACTCACTTTAGCCCTGTTCTCATGGTGAGTTATTCCACTTGGCAGTTTTCAATTGATCTCAATATTTTCATCCATGTCTTTATACACTCGAGTTAAGACAGAGTCAGAACGCAGGTTAGGTAATGCCATCCAGTACCCGACACAATTGCTTGCAATATAAGCACGCGCTGCTTTACTGTAACAGAAAATGAATTTGACGCCTTCAGCAAATGCGAAAGGTGGCTTCGGAACAGCGGATTTAGCAGAAGCGCGGAGCTTCTGCTAAATCCTCTGCAGAGCTTCTGCTAAAACGGGAAATGTTTACCTCACGTACAATCTTGTGTGCCTAGAAATATATATTTTAATAACGTAGTAAGCGGTTGTGATACGTACTATCGCGCTAAGTGTGAGCTACAATGTTCGACCCCCTTGACACGCGCTTTCACGTTGCAGCTTATAATGAGCGCGATAGTACATGCCTTTAGGAGTTCTGTGTTCTGTGAAGTTTGGGCGAGCACATTCCAGCGCCACAATTTCTTGGTCTGACTTTGTGTTTTTTACCTCACGAGTGTTAGCCGTTCACCTAACCGAACTGACGTCACTGTTACGAAAGATAAGTCACCAATCCCGCCCTTAACACATATGATAGAGTAAATAAACTCATTTCAAGCAACGAGCCATGTAGATCCAGATCAAAACCCCCCGAATCACTTTCAAAGCGCTCGTTTAGCGGAGCAAGCTTATCTACCGCCTTTAGTTAAGATGAACGCTGACGCTAATTGTGCGTTATTTCAGCCATTCGCGCGCTGACAACGCGCAGAAAAGCTAGCAGAAGCAGGCTGCGAGAAAAGTTGCACACTGGTTCAAAAGACGCATAGAGTTGTGTATTTCCCGCACTTATTTATCATCATAGCGTGTGCTCGCAAAAGGGAGGGCAGGAAAAGCAAACGTCGCACATACGAAAGTGCCTTGCGGTGCTCGGCGTCGGTGCTTTGTACAGAGACCAGAGTACCGGTACTTAATGCCGCTAGAGCGCCATATACCCTCCAGTATATGCCGTCTAGAAGCAAGGGTGCTCGAAGGCGGTATTACTGCTCTCGACTGTACGTTGTCGGGGCGAAAAAAAAAAAGAAAAAAAAAAGGCACACGCGCCAGCACTTTTTCGACTTTGTTCGGAATGCGCTTAGCTCGCCGCGAGTGCTAACGGTTCGGGGGCTGTGGCCCGTGGGTTTGCAGCGACAGCGCGCGCTCTTTCCGCCGTTACTGAGAACTGGCCGCCAGCCAATGCATCGCTGCGGAGACTGCTGCGCCGGGCCAGCTAGCCTTCCTTCGGCACGGTTCGAGTGGGGCCCACATGGTCAGCTCTTTTCAGACTCCCGCAGCGTGGCAGGTGCTGCTGTACAGCCGTGGGCGTGATGATAGCCATGCGACGCCTGCCTGGCATCGCGCGTGAGGCCCTGCAGCGGCTGCGATGCGAGTGTATCGCGGCTGCCGCCGCATTAAATGGCCATAAATATACGACGCCCACACTCACGGGGTCTGGTATGCCTCTTCTTCTTCTTCTTCCGAGGTGGCCACGGCGGGCAATAAACGAAGTGCCGTTTCACGCCGCCCGTATCTGCGCCACTGGTCTAGTTTTGTTTCCGCGACCGGAGTGTTTGCAGTCGTGGCATCGAAGCATGCTGGCGACCGTTTTGGCTGGGTGCCTGCGGGTTCAGCCGGCGAGCGTATAAACTGCTATTGCGCTGAAAGATGCCGACAAGCGGTGGATTCGTTGAAGTGCGGACGAATTGGCAGCGGAATATCCTCCCACGCGCTGATATGGCGTGAAATGATGCGGTCTGCTGCGAGAAAACAGAGGGAGTGGCAATAAAGCTCGCATTGTCGCTCCTCCGTCCTCGGAATGCTCACGCTGCGCCCAGCTCGGACTCGTTCGGAGTGCTGGCTCGGTTAGAGGGCCTTTGTGGGCCGCACTCAGCTACGCGAGCATATTTAGTATAACTGAGGTGAGCAGTTTCCTATACTCTTGATCGGGGAATAAAAACTTTCTTTTCATTTTTATTTATTTTTTATTGGAGAAGCATTTTTCGGACAGCAAACCATTAATAAACCCAGCTGGGGAGACTGGCTAATTAAGCCGCGGTCCCCTGTATACGAGTGGATCACTGCTTTAAGAATGAAAATAATAAAATTAAATCTTGAACTCTACTTGCGATTGACTATGAGCCGCTAGAGCCTCTACCTTGACATTCGCTATTCAGTAAGCTAATAAGGTCATCAAGAAAAATCTAAAGAATCTCGTCACGGGCCCGCAAGGCAATTAAATTTTTCGACTGCTCGTACCCTGCATTAATTTCTGTACTTAACTACTACGATTCTAAGCCCATCATGATTCTAAGAACAATTATGCGAAGCATTCCGCGATGCTTGTCCTCCGGCGATCATATTTTTAGTATGTAAATGCATTCTAAAGTGTATGCACGCTTCGAATTCTTAGGCGCCCTTGCGTAGCAGCCCTCAAGGATGGGATATCTAGCCAAGTAAAAGCGGAGACAGAGAGAGAGTAGATTAGAAGGAGGAAGCAGGTGCTTACTTTCGCGATAATAGGTTAAGTGCGGACGTGGCTCTGACGAAACATTTACGCTCAGGAAGCGCGGGGACGGAGCTCGCAGAATTATTGTAAGTAATGTTGCTTGACCATTTCACAGCGTCTCGGCTGTCGCGTCATTGGCTGTTACTATGTGTCGCTGTCACAAACAATGCATCAATCAGTCTGTCTTATCATTGCGGCGCACTCGTCTGCTTATCAGTGCTACTGGCCCGTAGTGCACGCACATTTGTCTGCTAATCGCCGTTGTCTTCCAAAGCCGGCCTGTTCCTTCCCATTCATTGTATTACTCTTCAAATAAACGGGACCGATATATACGCCTGCGTTCTCCTTCATAACACGCAGGAGCATGCCAACCACGAAAGGGACGCCAACAAGACATCCACAGAACTATCCTCCAATGCCTCTTCAGTCAGCCAACGGCACTTATCACTTATGGCTAGAAACACACAATGAAAGTAAAAGCAAATAAATACAATAAACCTACGTCACAAGCAGCGTCGACAGCGCCCTCGAGATACCCTCTCAGCAAGCTCAAGATTGCCTCTTGCCCTTCATATTTTCTCCTCGCGCACAGAGGCACCATATACATCAGACAGGCGCGAACAGCCTGTGATATGTAGTCGTACATACATTATATGCCTCCAAGCTGCCTACGATACCACATCTGCTCCACTCGCCCACGCAGTGAGCATGAGCAACGAGAGCTTCGACATTTTTCAAACACCGCAATTTTTCTCTTATTCCTCTTTTCCTGATATATAGCTCACTACTGGGCGAGCTGGCCGGGGTTCTCGTACGAAAAATGCAAAGAAGAATATAAAAGAGGGTAGTGAGGAAGAGGAGAAACAACAGTATAACTTCTATTAGCTCCTGGCGAAATAATAACCCAATCCGAGCCTCTCTTGTGGACTTCGTGGGAGTAGCACGCCCTTGATGTGCCACACCAGAAGCGGCCAGCTTTCTCTTTCTTTCTTTTTTTTTCTTTTTTTTTTGTAACCTTCGTGGCGCATTGGCGAACTCTTCCTAGAGTCTGGTGCGCTAGTCGGATGCTATAGGGCGAGTAGGACAGAGCATTTTTGAAAGGTTGACACAGTAGTAGCCTGCAATTTGCTCTCCTGCTCTGAAGGAAAGGGAAATAGTGGAAGAATAAAGGTTGAGAGAGCGATGACAGGAGGAAGAACGCTCGCACGCAAATGAAGCTATACACTGTACTACCAGAAGGGCTTACAAAGACACTCGCACGGGCTGCAACTGTACTCGAGCAAGTAATGGGATCGAGGACTTGACTACTTGCGCCGTTCTCAATCTGTGCCGACGAAGCACTCATGCTTTTCTCCGGAACAGGGACGAGATCCAACTCGAACTTTAGAGCACAGGAAGATTTACAAGCCACCATGTCGCCCGACTAAGGTTACTCATCACGTAATCATCAACCACAGCAGTGATCAATAGAAAAATACAGAAACAGCGCGACACAGGATAAGAGCACAGGACAGGGCGCTGACTAACAACCAAATGCTTCATTTCCAGAAGCGGTATATAAAGAAATCATTGAAGGTCACACAAAAGAAATAAAAAGAGAAAGAGAAAGGAAAAGAAGGATAAGCGTTAGCCGCGAAGATAATCCAGTTCTTTTGTTGACACCGTGAGGGACGCAGAACTGCATGACGCATGCGTCGCTACTTGTGAATATGCAAAAAGTCTCGAAGATTTCACGTGCGCGCTGTTCACGATATCTTCTCATTATTTTGCACTCTTCAAAGCTTGGGCTGCAACCACACATGTTACAGTGGGTAGTCAGATGACAGCATGGGTTACCTTTTAGTGAAGCAGCATGCTCGCGCAGGCGATCGTTGATGCATCTCCCCGTTTGCCCGATATAGAAACGGTTACATGTGAGCGGGATTCTATATACACGACCTGCGTTGTACAATCAATGACCTTGCGAACATGCTTCTTAGAGCAGCTTTTTGGAGCGACAGTATCCACCCCGTTAACTATTTTGCACAACCCGCTCAGTTTGTTAGGGACATTGCACATAACCCTCACTCCTGCCTTAGCCGCAATTTTCATAATGTTATGCAGTCACAGCCCTCGAAATCTGGGAAACACGGAGTACATATGGAATGACAGCAATCCAGAGTACATATGGAATGACAGCAATCCTGTTTCTGTATTTTTCCAATGACGAACCAACCAGCCCCTTTGAACACGCTGTTAAAGTGATCAATAACGAAGGGACTATTCCAATACTACGTCATTCTCCAGAAGGCGACTGGATGTACTTCTCATTCTTCTCAGCAGCACCATTAGAGTCGCTCAGATAACTTTGCTTTCGTTTCGAAACAGTGCAAAAGGGACTAAAGGCACGGTAAGAGGCACACAGAACCGGAGCTGATGGATGATTGATGTTTTTCTTAGAAAGAAACAGCGAATAAAATCAACATAATAGGGCCAACCTGCGCGAGCATACACTCAACCAACTGCACCTTCGAGCGAATCTACTTCGCAATCAAACAACAAAACAGAATTAAACTGATGCGTAATTTTTGAGACACTTTTGTGACGTGGAACGCTTCCACGATTTCACGTGCCCTCTGCCTGTCCCGCCTACAAATCAGACGTGTGCTCAAAAGGACTGGAACCACACAAGGTACTAAAATAATTGTGTGAAACTTTGTGACTGCAACTACACGAGCTACAATGGGCCCGTAGGTGCGAGGAGAGCGTGCCTGTTAAGTTGTTACTATTCCGTTTCTTTACTCTATCTCTTTCTCTCTCCTACTGCCTTTCGATGTTTTACTCTCTCTCTATTTTATGATAACGCAGGGGCAACCAGAGGCGATTTAAGTAAGGGACAGCAGCACTACCGTATAATAGAATATCAAATGCAGCACTGCGTTATTCTGGTCAAGCCATATAAGCTTAATAGTTACTGGCTGAACCGGTGACTACAGTGTGGGTTGAACGTGCATTCTTCGCAAGCGTTCCTTTTTGCCGTTAAAGTTTTTAACCTGGAGTTACAATGTCATTTACTTCCGAGATATCCGAGCCGGCTTACGTAGCATAACGATCGCAGGGATTTACGAGGCTGCGTCCGCCTACAGCCAACAATATTCCTTCCATTCGTCTACATCCTCCGCCTCAACCGTGAAATTATACTGTCGTTCATTTGTACAGTTCCCTCCTATACCCGCCTTATAATGGACGGGTGAGCAAAACGCTCGTAAGTTCTGGTGCCTTCATTTTTTACGGTCTAATTAAATATACCAAAACTTCTACGTTGGTTCTCCATTATATGAGCAAGTTTTACTGCTTGCTTTCTTTTCTTCTTTTTTCTGTCTTTATTTATTTTTGCCGGAAGTTAGTAAGAACGCAGCCCTTTTTGACAGCGCCTTCATCACTTCTAAGACGAAAGTTCAGTTAGGAGCGATACTTCAGCAGTACGCAACTTAGATAACTTTCCTTCTTAGCGTCTTGCTTTTATCTGGCTTCCATGCACCGTGATAATATATTCAAACGTTAGCTGTTGCGTTATATCTACCAGATTTGCGTATTCGTTCATCAAGTTCTAAAAAACAAAGGGAACCAACTAAGAAAACATAACGCCGACACTTGTCTTCTCAATCTGACCTGCACCTCCGACCTCTTGCTGGAGCTCATTTTTCTTTCTGACACACGTACAGAGCATACCCACCAACTGTTCCGAAATGTTTGTAGAGTTCACAATTTCGGGCTCGTTCTACGATTTTAGGAACGTTGCGTCAAGTTTTACGAAAAATAAATTCAGTTCGCTAAAAGGTTCTCGCTCGTCCATCTTCGACCCTACCGGTGGAAGTTTTCTAATAGCAAGGCGACGCCACAAGGGTACTTCGAGCAAGTTTATGCGTTCAAGTTGCGGAAGCATTTGAAACAGACAACAACAATTTCGCTAAAAGAGTCCATGTTGTCTAAAAACAATGTGCTGCTCGTCAGTCTCTGCTGTTCCAAATGCGCACTGTCTAAACGTAAATTATCGTTAATAAAGTGACCATGTAGCTCACAAAAGGTTTGTGTTCAAGGCAAACGTACTAACACCCCCCCACCGGTTCCTCCCATGTTTTGCAAGATATTTCACATTTGTAGGCCGCACAGCATCTGATGAACACCAGTTTGAGTTGGATAAATTATACCGACTAGGCATGGTGAACTGTCTCAATCGCGGCCATTCCTGCTTGCATGGACAAACGTGCTCCAGAGCAACGCCTCTCCCCCCTTCCTCCACCCACCCACCCACCCTCTCGGCCAAGGGCCACCAGAGGAAGCACAGCGCCTTCCTGTTTCCAATGGGAAAGCGTGAAGAGCAAGTTCCAGCAAAGTGGAAGAAAGAAAGCGAAATATCAGCTCTCGGGAATAAACAAATACGGACGCAGGAAGTACAAGCGTGTAATCAATAAACAAGAAGCTCCCTTCTTCGAGGAATCTAAAACAGGCGTCGAATACACGTGTATATATGGCGCGCGCGAATGCGTGTTTACGGGTGAGCCTGCAGCGCCGGTCAGTTGCATAATTTATCACGAGGCGCGGTTCTTCCGTTTGCTCGCTCTGCCGGCATTAGAACGCTTTTGCGTCAGGTTGTCGTACAAGGACTGCCAGCATGCATCAGTCGATGAAGCCCCCGCCTCGCCCATTTATATATCCTTTCGAATGCCATGGAATTTCGCACAAAAATTATTATAGAAGGAACTCTGGAGAGGCGATATCGTTCAGCTACTATGGTAACTATGGAAAGTACAATCGACTCCCGTTAATTTGACCTGGGTAAATTCAAATTTTCTCTTAATTTGAACACTCGAGAAAGCTCTTGCAAAGAATCATACATTGCTATGGAAGTAAACCTCCTTTATTTAGAACGCGAATGCATGTCGCTTCGGTTAATTCGACTAACCCCTCCCCCTCCAGATTAAAAGCTTGAAAACACAATAAATTTCGCAGTCTGGTTCCTTAGGTTACAGCAGTGACAGCAGCGCAACCTCTGTTGCAGCAATGACGTCGACTTTCGCTGTGCCCAGGACGATGTCTCTTTTGACGACTTTGTCAGCGCCGGCGACAGTGTTGAGGTCTGCGGCCCACAGACCAACGATGACATGTATAGCTATTGTAACGCAGTATTGAAGTAGTCTGTCAACGACGACGTAGTTTAAGCAATAAAAAAGTTTGAATCCGCCCATTTTGCCGCCGTTTGTTAATGCGCCCTTTCGGATAATTCGACCAAAACTTGCGGTTCAGCAAGGGTCATATTAACGGAAGTCGACTGCACACGGATTTTCCCGATACTCGTGCTTGTGGTTTCAAAGATTTTTGTAGCGCGTTTTTTTTTTATTTCTTTTTTTTTACGGTTGACGTTTCGGAATATCTGAGCAATCATAGTTTTTTAAACATCGCGAGGGAGTAAATCTCTGCGCACATGGATAGTCATTGTGAATTGTTCCATTCCTAACACAATATTTTGTCGAAAATCATTAATTTGCAAAGTCGCAGACCGATTTGAAGGCACACGTACAAAGATTTAAGTAAATCCATGTAATATGCGTCATCCTCATGCTGGGTGAACCGCCATACTTAGCAGCTCCCGTAGACAGGCACCATATAGTTCCCTCTATGGTAATTTTTTGTAAGAAGTTATACGGCACATGTAGTGCATGTCGAGACTTGCCCCGCCCTCTCGCTGCCATTATTTTTTCTGTACTACGCGTACCTTGCTGGGACGGTGACACAATTAGTATTGCACGCTATGTTCACACTGCGTGCGCGGCTGTATTATGGTGCTCTATCAGCGCTTGGCAAGCGCGTGAGATTTAATTTTGCGCCAGATGCTTCGTCTGATTACCGCCGCGCAGTAAAAAGTATGGCCTTTTAAAGCGAAACTTTATATGCCTAGGCGAAATCGTATATGGCTAGGCGAAATTGCCCGTGTACAGAAAACTATCATCATCAGCATTAGCTCGAGCGTCGTCGTCGTCGTCTTCTTCCGCAGCTGGCTCGTTGTCGCTCATCATTCCAGAGTAGAATTTCACTTCTCTTCTGTGGTCGTAATGGGGAGGCGGCGTTTACGGGGGTATGAGCCATTCATTGTCTTACGTAACGGACAGATTTAATTTTTCTAGCAATTTAATTTCCAAGAATCGCAAGCGGCAATGGCGGGCGAATGCTACTAATCACGCCGCCGAGCAAACTCGAGACATCGAATGCAAGCGACAACGGCGGACTGAGGGCACACGTCCGTCGCAGCCGAACGTGTGTGTAACCTCATAATTGAGAAACACTTTGATGAACCCTCGGAATTAACCCAGTGATAAACACCGCGGCCGCACGGTTCAGCTTCGCTGGTTAATCATTCTTCACGGAGTGGAAGAGTCGACAATTTTTTTAGTTGATCAATTTATTTATTTATTTATTTATTTATTTATTTATTTATTTATTTATTTATTTATTTATTTATTTATTTATTTATTTATTTGAAGTGGAAATACCGGCAACAAGTACCGTATGTCACCGGCTTCTCCACAACGTTAGATTGTTAAATGAATGAAGTATGATGATAGGTGAAGTAAAAACGTGAAGGTAGCAGTTTGGCACCAAATTAAAAAAATATATATATAAAACAGACAAAAAATGAGAGATGTCACATTCGTCGTAATGTTACGTAGGTGGTGTTAACATATATACAATGTCTTGTCTTAAGTAAAATGCAGTTACTATTGAAAAATGCGTATTTTATTGCGAGAAATGCGAAAAATGCGTAGTTATTAGTAAAATGCGTATTATTGAATAATGCTTGAATAGTCCTAGCTTAAATGCGCAAAAGTACGTACGTACTTGTTATGGCTTTATTTTTTACGATTGTTGCTATGATGGTGCTTACAAATTGTAGGCGCAGTCCTTAGATCACTCTGTAGGCATTTAAATGCACTTAGTGACCTAGTTGAACGACTGTGATACACCCGCGTTATTTTATGTGTGCTCGTATTTCTACCTCTCTCCCTCTGTGCTTTTCTTGTTTTTGATTCTATCTCCCCTTACCCCTTCTCCAGTGCAGGGTAGGAAACTGGATATTTATCTTCCGGTTCACCTCCCCGCCTTTCATATCTCATTTATCTATCCCTATCTCTCAAGACTTTTTTTTTCCTCGTCGGAAGAAATAATAATGTGTGATTACATAACAAGAACACACACACATAGAAGAGCAGCTAATATTTTCACTCTTCTGTCGACATTGGACACCGTTGCACTTGAGAAAGTCCATTAGTTAAAGATAATGAGGTTTTTTTTTTACGTGCCAAAACCACGATCTGATTATGAGGCACGCCGTAGTGGGGAACTCCGGATTAATTTTCACCACCTGGGGTTCTTTAACATGCACCCAAATCTAAGTACATCGGGTGTTCTTGCATTTCGCTAACCATTGATATGCGGCCGCCATGGCCAGGATTCGATCCCGCGACCTCGTGCTTAGCAGCCCAACACCATAGCCACTAAGCAACCACGGCGGGTTTCCATTAGTTACTGCTCCACATAGTTTGAGGCACACGCCTTCGTGTCTTATTTCGGTACTTGTTTGATTGACTTGGTTGTTGGGCTTAATCGCCCCAAAGCAACACCTGAACAGTGAAGCACGCCTTTGTGGAGGACGCTGGTTCTACGAATCTGTTTTGACCACCTTTACTACGTTATTGTGGACCCGGATCAAAATACACAAAGGTTTTTTTGTTTCCCGCACACATGGAACGGTGAGACACGCATATGTGTATGTAGGACTCCGGATTCGTTTCGGCTACGTAGACTTTGTTATTGTACACCTCAATCTTTATATACGCAAGCGTTTTGATTTCCCACTATCAGTCTTACCTTGCGTCCATGCCGGCGTTTGTCACTTGTTGCGGACGTGCCCCAAAATATACGTGACTCTTCCAGACTTTCTACAGCGTAACTTGCGTATGTGAGCTCCTCACACGGCTCTACGGAGGCATCAATTTCTCCGGAAAGGAGAAATTGTTTAGTTTTTCTCTTTGAGAAAAACTCGATAAATAGAAATATGAGATGAGAAACATAAGTTTTTTTCTTTGCCTACTTCCCTCCTCCTTAGCATTTCTACATTTTATTTAAACGACAATTATTTCATCAATACTTTCCTTGACTTCATGTGGTTGCGACAAACAGAAATCGAGTGCCTTGGTTTCCTTTTTTTTTTTTTTTTGGTTTGTGAGAATGGTGGTATCACGAATCCTGTTGAGTAGCTATCGTTATAACTTCATGACCGACAACATGCACATCGCACGGGTAATATAGGTAGAATAGTGCCAGTATCACCCTGATAGACACAGTCTCACTCCTTCTGATTAACTCAAACACTCACACTTGCTCTCAATTGCCCACTATCCCTCACTCTCTAATTCAATCATTCTCCATCTAGTAAGGTGGTATTGCTCTCACTCAGTACCACTCGATCTGACTCACTAACACACTCTCACACACTTGCTCTCACACACTCAATCACTCGCATTCCAATGATGATGATTAATTGCCATCCCCTTTGAAACGGGGCGGTGACAAATAGTCACCGAGCATGCTTAAGTTAATCAGGTATGCTATGCATGATTTTCATTCAACCTTTTTTTGCACACCTGCTTAATCATTTTTCTCTTGCACGTTTTTTATTTTATTTTCATCAATACCCTAAACTTCTCTTGCTTATCTCGACTGGTGAATGGTTCATGCTTCTGTCAACTTTAAATTCAAGTGCCTCTGGAAGGTGTACGTTAGCTACGGGTCTCACTGGGTGAATACTTTCGTATTCCATTAGGATGTGCTCAGTGGTGTCCGAATTTTTGCTGCAGCAGACACATGCCTCATCTTGTTGTGAACATTTGTTCCAGTATGTTTTCATCCTTAGGCAATCAGCTCGAGCCACAAATATCAAGACTCTGCCCTTTGTGTTATCGCACAGATTTTCTCTTCTAATTTCTTTCTTCCCATTCGTCTACATCCCCATACTTATTGTTATTGCCATTCTTTTGCCTCTGACTTTGTTTCTCTTTCTTTTTGTTGACTCCTGGCTGTCTATTTACACTTTCAATTTCCCTGTTCTTGGCTGCCAAATTTCTTGACCTCTTCCTCCATTCTGTGTCCACGCTTTTCAGGCACAAATACTTGTACAATTTAGCAGCCCATTTATTGATCCATGTTCCCGAGTCTTTCTTCCAAACTAATTTTCCTCTGCGCTTCTCTGACGTAAACAAGGCTGAACCCATGTCACCCTGCACTCCCTGATTTGTGGTTTTACCGTGGGCTCCTAGAGCCAACCAGGCTACCAAACCTTGTTTAACTTCCAACCCTGACAAGATATCCGATTTTATGCATAGAATGGCATTTGCGAACGTTAGCGCTGGCACCATTACTCCTCTTCAGACTATACGTACCACCTCATATTCATTGCGGCCCCAAAGTGCTCTATGTTTCATTACCGCTGCATTTCGCTTCCACTTTATTTTCAGATTATCTTGGTGGGTGCTCGAGTAAGTCTTTCCTTCGTTTATGCATGCACAGAGGTATTTATATCGCTTGACTTCAGGTATAGCTTGCTGTTGAACTGATATCGCGCAATTAACTCGTCTCTTCATTGAAGACCATAATGCCAGATTTCTCTTTGCTAAACTTAAGACCTACATTTGTCGCTGCGTTGCGACACATATTCCCAAGTCTTTGTAAACATCTTGCATTGTCCGTCACCATCTTAAAAGCGAACGCAGCGGTAGGAAATCAAACCCGCGACCTCCTGCGCAGCCGTACGCGATGGCCACTCAGTCACCCGTTACTCAGGGGGGGGGGGGGGGGGGGGGGGGGGGTATTACATTTCGGTCATCCTTATCTTTTATCTAGCGGAGCGGGCGTTTCTCAAGCGTCGCTCGCTGGGGCAGTCGCACAATGGCGTGATTGACCGTGAGCGACGGAACGGTGACGCGGTGCCGCGCGTTGCGTATGCGCGCCCTGTTCGAATATTGATGCGCAGGGAGCTTGTCGCGCGAGACCCGACCTTCATCAGCCGTTCCCCGAGAGAAATATATGCGCCACATGAAAAATGCATATCATTCGTCGCCGCTGCGAAATCCGGCCCGTGATTTTCGTGTCGGTCGGCGGCAATCTCTTTTTATCTCTGCGGACACTGTTACGTTTTTATTTTCTTTCTTTCAACTAGAACCTTCGTTGCCTTTAATCCCTGCAGATACGGGTCTCCACCAAGATGAATAATTGACTAAGTTGAGATACCATGTAAGTTTCTTTGAATGAAACGTTTCTTTGTACAATAGTTGAAGCGAGCACGAAAGAGAGAAACGCCCGAGAGGACGTTCTGTGAAAGATCCGTCAGCATGGAGAGATGGCGGGCCGGCTGGCGAGCTCTTGAAGAATGGAAAACAGCGGAGGGGGGCGGATACCAAAAAGGAGGACTACACGAAATTGATGCGCTTACGCGCGCGGAACAACGTCAGGTAAAGGCGAGCGAGAATCTTCAAGGGCAACGGATTACGATCGACGACAGAAGGATGTTGCGAAATCTTCAGCTTTTGTGCACGGGTTTAAGTGGTAATCATGCATACTATCTTTGTTCGCGCTGGACAAAGGACAGTGTTGCACATGAGAAAAGGCCGGGGACTCGAAGGAAGACGCCCCTCCAGTGGGAAGCTGCACCACATGAACACATTTAGAGCAATGCGCGGAAATAGAAACAAAAAAAGGGAGAGAGAAAATAAAAAGAAGCCCTTGAGAACGGACATCTTTATAAATTTATCATTAGGATAATCAAAGAAAACGAGCTTTCATTGAAAACAATCATTATTGAGAACATGATTCTAAGATCAATCTTTTCACTGCTGTGCAAAGATTAGGTAAAAATACTTCCTCAGAAAACGTAATAACACTATAAGACACAAAATAATGTAAAATATTTCCCTTATCTATACGATGCACCTAAGTTGCAATAGTGCCGGATATGATCTACCATCAGGCATGTAGGGGTGGACCGAAAACCACTCGTGGATACAAAGAGAGAGGCATAAATAAAGGAAAGACAAGGAGGTTAACCAGAGGATATTTCAGGGTGGCTACTCTGAACTCGGAAAAGATAAAATGGGCGCGAAATAGGAGAGAAAAGCTATAAAAAGAAGTGGAAAATGAACAATATAAGACTGTCTGTGCGACCACTCTCATACAGTCTATCAAATCGCCGCTTATAGTCACACAGAGCGTCTGTGTACTATACAAATAGATAGAACGTCACAGAGTGCACACGGTGTTACCTATAGTCACAATTTGTCGCACAATCCGGTCTTTTTTAAGTTAGCGCAGCAGCGGCCTTCATTTAGTCGCTTGCGCTGGCGTCCATGTATGCCAGTGTCCAAGAATGGTTGTGATAGACAGAAATATATCGAGACAACGTCTAAGATAACACGTTCCAAGAAAAACACATGTGCTGAAGCTGAATACAGTTGTACTGATCAACTTATAATGCACTACGACTCCCGCTACGGCGTTATACTCGGCCTCGAGAAGTGCAGAGCTTCGTGAAATTACAGAATTCAGCAGGCACCATTCGACTCTATCCCGCAAAGTTACAAGCGCACCGGGTTTGAGACGAGCAGCTGTTCGTTGTTAAGCCATCAGAGTCGAGTGGGCCAGACTATTCGGCATCGCAAATTTAGAGTACCAATTCCTCGTTTGGCTAAGTTGTTAAAAGAGGCCAGGGAGAACAAAGACGAGAACGAATCATTCCTGCCATCTCACTGTATCACAGGAAACGGCAATAATGTCCCAAGAGATCGGATTGTCGTCTAAAAGGGCGTATACGTATACAAAAGGAGTTCATTAAGAAAAAAATCATTTCTCTTTTTAAAGTGAAGTGTGGCTCGTAGCAAAAAAAAAAAAAAGAGTTATTGGAAAGCAGCTCGCCTTCTGTTCTCCCTCCTTTTTCTTAATCTACCCTGCTACCGTTACGCATGAAAGCGACCATACAGGACCCCCCCTCCCCTGGAAGGCCATCTCAGATGACCGGGTGCTTTGGGACCGGAAAAACAGCCGAAAACAATGCGACACTAGGGAGGCCCTGATGGCTACGCACCGTAATCGATGCGACTAAATGTCTGCTTTCTTTTTTTCTTCTTTTTTTTTTTTATTGGGGGGGGGGGGGGGGGTAAGGCTTCCTTACGCCAAGCTTTTCCGCTTCCTAAATCTCCCTCTCACTGCAAAGTCGGAAAAACCTTACGGTTCCGGCAAAAAAGATTGCCATTTTGCACTGCTCGGGGCCGGAAAGACAATCTCGGTTTGGGCTGGTCTGCGTAAGCCAGCAATGTAATCTCGTGGCGTATAATTGCTTCCCCTTTCTTAGCTTTGCAGCCTGGTCACTTACGGTACGGTCTGTGCGCAAGAAAAGGAAAGGAAGAAGAAAGACTGGTAAGGGTGGTAGGCATGAAAACTTGTTTTGTCGTGGAGTTTGAATCGTCGGTTCTTCCTTCGTCGCCAAACCGCAAGCGACCAAGGGCACAAGCGCCGTAAGTGTTCAAGTGTTGTCGAATGTTCCGTCCTCTAGTTTCAGTTTTCAGAAAGTGACGCATTCTACTTGTTTTCAGCTAGATTTTCTTTTTCTTCTTGAACACTGAATACTGGAAAATACGAAGTGGCTTACGTGGTTAAGTGCATCTCGCAATTAAGTCCAGACCAGAGCCATGTTGGCCATTTTTCGTTCTTTCTTTTATTGTGAGTCATTCGATTAACAAGGGCGTAATTTTGCCTCCGAGAGACGAATAGCCTTTGCGGAATCAGCTATAGTCCGCAAAAGAAGCCGCTGACGTTCGCATCATAAAGCACCGCGAAATTTAACCTAAACAGAGCTGTTGTAAGCCATATGAAACCATAGAAATTGATAACTTCCTCCCCTCCATTCTTACTACTCTTCTACATCATCTGCCAACCCATCAAAAAAAAAAAAAAAAAGCTTACACCCCTTCGGTGGAATAATTTTGTCCCCAAACAATATTCGCTATCTGTTTTGCTCGCATATCCTTTCTAGGAAAGCCTGTGCTCGTAACTTTCCACACAAAAATGCTATGCCGCGCTGATACTGCGCATACTGTTCGTGACCTTGAAATTTCAGTTTCGCGGGAGAGGCATGTAAGATAGCTCATGATTATTGTTTCGGTACAAGATAAGACCCAAGGGGTGCAAAATTTTGTTAAATTGAAAGCGCTTTTGATTCTGTCTTTAAATACCTTCGTTCTATGTTGTTCGTTATCGCAGTATCGAGCATCGAACTGGAATTAAAATACAGTAAACCTGTCTCAGTGCGGTTCGTAGATTATACGTGTAATCTCATTGTAACTGAACTCTTATCGAGAAATTAAAGAGCGTGGTGTTACTAAAGAGCGTTATTTAGCGTAGAAAATGAATAATACTAAACATTCCTTTTTGAACATCGCGCCCAAACCAAAGCGACGTTACGTCAGCGAGACGTCACGAATTAAATCGTGGTTTCCCGTGTTCGTGCACCATTCTTGCGCAGGACCTAATTCCCGAAGTCACTAGGTTGAGTCTTTCGTTCCTTAATAACGCAGAATAATCCTTTATTACCAACCAAATATTGACTAGATGGCGATAAACGCTGGTAAATCAATGACGTCACGACGCGAAGCGCTAGTGCTGGTTCTTCACGAGGGCGACGCCACGCAGCTTTAGTTTTCGCGTCATTTTCTAGCTTACCAAGCCTCAGATATCGTTAAGACTGACCATTTTGGTGTCCCCTGCCTCCCTCAGCAAAGCAGTTTACTAATAAAGCTAAACCTCGTGCGTATTCGCTTTATACATATCATGTACGGAAACGTTTGAATAGCTAGCCCACTCCATAATAAAAGGACCTCAGGCGGCATGGATACTTGTTTACAGATGGAGCAACTAAACACGGCATACAGGAGGAATGTTAGTCCGCCAGTACTCATCTGTCGAAGACTCGAACGCTTTTATTACAAAAAAAGGGGAAAAAAAACCAAGAGATGAACTTTTCTTCCTCTTTGCCGCTTTTAGCCAAGTTTTCAGTGACGCCACTACCGTTTTTTTTTTTTCTTGTTCTTTTTTGATTGTTTTGTTTTACTTTTTTGTTCAGGTTTTCCTTGGGATTAGTGGGCGCTGCGTGTATAGTCCGCATGTATTACTCCTGAACTAGAGCCAGCCCGGCCCAGATTAGAGAGCCGCCACTGCTGTGGTTGGTACCTCGGCTCAGCACCCGAGGTCAGACGATCTCGAGATCAGTGCGTTTCCCGATTATAGGGCATGATTCCCGCCCCGAATGTGTAATCGAAAACCCGCTTGTCGCACAGCTCGTGAAGCGGACTGCTCATTAATTCAGGAACTAATTAGCGGGGTTAACCTAGCGTTCTCTCTTGTCCTTCGAAACTGGTCGTGCGCGAGCTTCAAAGTTTTGACTAGTGCGAACTTTCCAGCAGATGCTTTCGGGAACGTAATGAACTTCTGGACGCCCGCGAGCGCAAACCTTTTCGTACAAACCACAATCAGCACCTCACGCGTTGTATCATTCGCTGCGGACAGGATTAATGAGAAGGTTTTGGACTGGGCTTCTGAACTGTTTGTATTGTGGCATGTTAGTATAAAGCCTGTGTTGAAAGGAGAGAAAAAGTTATCTTCATATCCTGTGTTCTATTAATAATTCATAATTGTTATTTAAATATTAATTAAGCATAAGATGTCGCAGTGAACTGCGTCACATGAATGGCGGATAGATACGTGCTATTTTTAATGATCGAATAAAAGTGACAGTTTCGCCCGATAGGCGAAGCATCGATTGCGATAAAAAATTAGTAGGCAGCTATACGTGGTAAGGATAGTAGTTTCATCGGCCGTATAAACTTGTAAGCATTCGCTTCCTAACTAAATTAAAAATGATGGTGCTACGCGCGCACAAGCAAATCACTCGATGACCACGCACACTCGCTGTCGAAACGCTGGAGTGAGAAAGCGCGGTTTAGCAGCGAACTAATAAACCTTCGGGCTGCCTCGTGCTTCAACAGGAACTTAAGCGGCGAGAACAGAGTACACACGAAAGTATCAGCACTCGGTGCACTTTGTCCCCATAGCATTCATAGCATAGCAATTCTTCGCAGGATAGTTTAACACTTTATCGCGTAGGTAACCAATGTTGATTAAATATAGAAAAGCCCTACAAAGCGCCCTGCCGTGCTTTCGACAAGCGCGGGGCACAGAACAGGCGAATATATGTTGGCAAAGGAAAGCAACGGCTGACGGTGGAGTAGATTAGAGTACAGTAGAGTAGAGTGTTTTATTTCACCGCAAACATACATTTCAGGACATAAGCGGTGAGAATGGTGAAAAGAAAAGCTGCGTGACAGAAATTTGACTAGTCCCACCTTCAATTGAAAACACTTGCCGCGGCCGAGAAAACATGTACACGGTCAAGAAAATGAGAAATCAGGCTTTGACATTTCAGCGGACGAATTCACAAAGCTTTCCGATAATAATTAAAGCTGTTTGTCGTTAGTCTACCACTTTCGCTAATATTATGTCCACTATGACAATTAACTGTCACCTGTTCTACGAATAGTTCCAGCATTATAGGTATTACTTTGCGAATACGGGTCGGGCCGAATTCGCAACGCTTTTCATTGGTAAAAATTATTGGATTTAACGCTCTAAAACTGCATAGTGGGTTGTGATAGACGCCGTAGTGGGGGGTTCCGGAATAATTTTGACGATCTGGGGTTACTTAACGTGAAATAAGAACACATACAAACGACCATAATTGCATTCCAACCCCATTGGAATGCGGCCGTTCTGACAGGGTATCGAAACTGCGACATCTTGCTCAGCAGCACGAAAGATCTCGATTGACTGGCATCTCTTCTTACAAATAAGTTCAGTGTAAGAATCTTTTTTTTTTCTTTGTGAATACTGGCCCTGATGCATACTTTAAGCAGCCGAGAAGTGTACTTTCGGAACATCAGCGAGTAATTTGCATCTAATACAATAACAACAGCGCAGATATTGGCCAGATACGGGTACCCAGGCACTATCAAGCTGCATTTTGCCGCTTTTAGGCTGGGGTGACTCCCAACTATTATGTTGAAAATGATATATTTGATTGATTGATTGATTGATTGATTGATTGATTGTGACAATGGAAGAGTGGGGTATGCGTCCACCAGTCGATTTTTCTCCTCATCTAAATCGGGGACATTCGTACGGACGCTTGCTTTCAAGGTCGCAAAAAATTAAGAGTCAAGTTTTCCTCATCCAGAGGGTACAGCCCATCCTCAAGACCTGAAAGGCATGCCATAGTCGCGCAACGTAATTCGCGTGGGCTATAGTGAGCTTAAAGCTAGTTCTGAGACGGCTGATTAAGCAAGCTAACTGCAATCGTCAATTTCTTTATCCTGAGTTTTCCTTGCTAACATCTTCACCCGACTGAAACTATGCAGTATTGCGTAAAAGCCGATTTAGTCTGCTCATCCCCTAATAAGTTGGCTCTGGCGCTTCGCCAAGTCGCAGCAGTATACTCGAACCCTTTTCTACAAATTGGCATGCGCGGTTTATATATATATATATATATATATATATATATAGGCATAATTACACAGGCGTTACGCTCGGAAACCCTCCCCGATGTCACTACGTCTAACGTATACGAAGCTTCTAATTAAAATCGCGCGCTGTCCAACTCATACTTCAGTTAGACGAAAATGTAAAACTGCCCGGTTTAACTTATCTAGCCAGACTAATCCGTTTTCGACGCAATGCATGGCCTGAATTGGCTGCCTGTATAAATACTGAAACGAAAAAGAAAGAAACAGCTGTCTAAGCCGCCGTGCCAGTTAATCAGTCCTTTCTAGACTGGATTTGAACTTTTGTAACCCCAGAAAACTTCATTAAACGGTGTCGCTCAGGTCTGGCTTGCCTTTCAAATCCAGGGCCACACCATCGAGTTGCCAATGGATCCAGTGCTCTCTTCGTGTGTTCTCACAGACCAGCAACTAAAACCACGGAGCGAGCTAAGATGTTAGCTACAGCTAAAGCAAACGGGCGCCGGCTCTCCCTCGTATCATGTCGAGATGTTCTATTGTTTTGCACCTACGGTGGTGGCACAGTTAGCTGTGGCCTTCTTAGCTAAGTACGAGGAAGCGGGCTCAACCCTGAGCCATGGTGGCCGTATTTCGATGGAGGTGGCATATACAAACGTTCGCGTAGTGAAATTTCGGTAATCGACGCTACGACATCAAAGTTAATCCGGAGTCCCCCATAACGGCGTCTACAGCAGCCACACGGTGTACTTGAGACGCAATTCTCGTATGACATAGTGTGCATTTTCTGAAACCAAGAAGAAGGTTTAAAGGTGCTTGCCTCACTTAGAATACGATTAACAATACATAAAGAAAAAAGAAAAATACGCGAAGCCAGATCAAAATTTACAAAGAATGTGCAACGCAAATGTATAGAGGAGCTAATAATAAAGAATAGCATAATAACAATACTGCAGATCCCACGCACTTGTTGGAATCTACGTTAAACGAAGCTTTCTTGTTTTATTCGTTTCAATTAAATGCTGTGCAAGGAGACGCATGATGCAATGCATTTGTGTTTTATCTCCAAACCGTAAACTTGTAAGTGCTTTTCCTATCGGCACCGGAGCTATGCGAGAGTGCCCCTCACTCCGTTTTCTCGGGGAGACACCGAAGCCAAACCCGGAGGAAGAGGCAAAGAAGCTGGGTACACATACTACACCTGGGCGACTGTAATGCGATAACGTATTGTCATGATTATCAGCTTACACTGCCTGTAGGATCGGATCGTGCTACCAACCACATTAGAACTGTTACGAAGGCCCATATTGTGCGCTGTTGTAAGGATAGGCGCATCAACTCACCACCTCTGATGAGACAGCCTTCGAGATTGGCCAAGCTTTGATTACACTATCTCCGGGATTGGCCCACATTATTTGGCGAAAAAGACGCCGACACACCAAACCCCAGGGAGATGAAGGCAAAAACTAATTTCATGTGGCTCGCAGTCTATTTGGGAAAGTGGGGTAAGGGGAAGGTCGACCATGGTAGAGTAAGGCTCACAATGGAAGCTTCACAAGCGAAGCTCTATAATAAATTAAAGAGATATAGAAGAAAATTTATTAGAGGAAGAAAATAAAGGTGAAAGTTCCAGTATACTTTTCCACTATACAGGTACACTAGTTTCGCGTTCAAACAATGGCACCTGTGACGTTACTATTGCGTCACAGATTTTCGCCGTAATATCGCATATTTGAGTTCTTTTTTTATCTTTGCACGATAACTTTTACGATATGTGTAGAATGTTCTGGTTTATTTCTTAATTCAATGTGATAGTGTGTACGCGACTACACGTCTTTCGTCGCGCCCTTTCTATAGATATCAATCTATAGATATCAATCGTGAGATTCTTCAGTGGTGACCCTTTAAAGCGGCATTAGCGGAAGTTTACCGATAAAAGCAGTGGCTGCAGACACAGAAGAGGTCATCCGTAACGTTACATGTTGTGCACGCTTGGATATCGCAAAGAAAGTATTCGGCGTGCGCCCCATTTTACGAGGAATCCGGGTGCACGGGGCCTGTTGTGTTATAAAATATGTTATAACCAAATGTTACATAAATACGCATTTGGTGCCGCAGCTAAACGTCGCCTCCCGTCCTCCCACGGCCTTTCGCGCGACGGAAGAAGTCGCGTTTGCTCTATATCTATATATATATATATATATATATATATATATATATATATATATATATATATATGGTGATTGTAAAGGAGGAAAGAGACGCTTAATTCTTTAGCCCTTCAGGGAGCACAGCGCAGAACGCGCGTTTGCTCTCCGCCGTTCGTTCGCTCCCCGTGAAAGCGCGCGTCCCTCGCACATACAGCATACGGCACGCAGCGACAATTTCATCACCGTTGACGTCATACGGAACCTCACGGCGACGCCGACGGCATAAATCCGATCTGAGTGTCCATATAATTGCTATCACAATAAAACGTTGCGAGGCGAGAGGTGGTAAAGACTTCCGACGCTGCTCGACGAGTGTCCCGTTCTGATCTCGTCGAAAACCTCCGAGCCACCCCCAGAAGCACCGGCAACAGTCACCAACGCCGCGCGCGTTCGGTGCGAACGCGGGCAAAACGCCGACGGCGTCGACAACAGTTCTGCGCGTTGCTGGTGCTGCTGCATGTCCAAGTTTATACAGCTGATAAAACTACTATGCTTACGCCGTATAGCTCTCTACTAATTTGCTATCGCAATTGATGCTTCGCCTTTCGTCTGAATCTGCGACAATTTTCTTGTAAGGCTGAGAGAAACTAATGCCGGTTTTACCTGAGATATCATTGTAAGCCTGCACAAAAAATGTCACAGTTTCGCCCTAAGGGCGAAGCAATGAATGCGATAGCAACACAGCAATGTCATACGAAGTAAGGTGAGCGGCTTTGGTAGCAATATGAATTGTAGTAAACATGAGCTGATTAAGTAAGCAGGTGTGCTGCGGCAGAGACCGACATGAAGAGAGACTCGATGACCACGAGAAGGCGCGTGTGAAACGGTGGTGTTGATGAGAAGCGCTTCCCGTGGGCAGCGCGCGTGCGAAGGGACACACCTTTTGTAGCCCGATCCGTTACTCAAAATGTGTAGCGGCGTTCTTGACTTTCTGGGGTTTTACGCCAAAACAGTCTGATATATGAGGCACTTGGTGCCGCAGCTAGTCGCTCCGGATTAATTTCCCCTGGGGTTCTTTAACGGCCTACACGCGCGTCCGAAGCACACGGGCGTTTTTGCTTTCGCCTCATCGAAATGCGGCCGCCGGGTACATGGTGCGTGCGTTGGAAAATGTGGCCCGACTATTACTAACTGAATGAGCGTGGTGTGAACAAGAGATCCTTCTGCAGCAACCTGTCAAAACGCTGGCAGCAAGCAGCGGGCGAAGGTATGTGCCCGCTCAAGGAAACTGCGGCCACTTACCACGGCGCAGAACGCGCGTTGTTCTCCGCCGTGCGTTCACCTCCCGTGAAAGACGCGCCCCTCGCGCCCTTTCACTCGCACATACAGCGTTCGGCGCGCGGCGACGATTTCATCTCCAAATGACGTCATACGGAACCTCACGGCGACGGCGACGGCGACGGCGACGCCGACGGCAGAAATCTGCTTTTGAGTGTCCATATAATTGCTATCGCAATAAAAGTATTCGCGCACACGCACTCGCCTACTCACCGCGGTAACTCACATTTAATGAGCAGCCTTATAGGGGGAGTAGGTCCGAAAATTCAGTCCTTACCACGGGGCTAAAACATTTCAGCCGATCCCGGAAACCGGGCCAACCGTGGGTCGGTATTGAACCTTTTCCCAATACAGGGGGGAGAGTGGGGAGAGTGCGCAGTTTAAGGTAATAGCGGCCGATAGGCCTGCCGCAACAGCAGACGCACGCCGAAGCCGAATATAAAGCAACGCATATCTTGGGAAATTCCCATGCAGGAGGTACCATTTTTTTTCTTTTCGTCTTCTGTTCTTTCTGTTTTCTTTTTTACTTTTTTTTTTTACTTTATTGTTCTGAGCCCTACGGCGTTGCACCTCTGTGCATGAGGTCGCGCGTACGATCCTGGCCGCGGCGGCAGCAATGGCGGAATGTTACACACACCATAGCCTCCTATATATAGGAGGCTATGCACACACACACGCACACACACAAAAAAAAAACGATCATGGTCGGTGCATTGCGTATAAGTGATAAAGAAACCCAGGAGGTCGAAACTAATCCCGAACCCTCCCCTATATACGGCTTTCCTCATAACTCACTGTGTCGTTTCGGGACGTTTTATGCACCGTAATTTATCTAACTCACGTATTACAAATTCTGATGCATTCGCGTGGGCATACAAGGTGCCAACTTCCGCACGCTTTACCCGCTATTGTAGGCGTAAAGTTTGCTGACTTCGTATTAAAAATATGCGGGTCGCATTTATCCCACACTCCCACTTCCCTTTTACATTCTGTACGGCACAAATAACTTCACTGGCGACAACTGTTGGCAGCCTCAAATTATCAGCAAGCTCGCCGGAAGAAGCCTACGTTTGATTGCCTTTTTCTTTTATTGCGATAGCAATTATATAGACACTCCAAAGCAGATTTCTGCCGTCGGCGTCGCCGTCGTCGTTGCCGTGAGGTTCTGTATGACGTCAATTGAGATGAAATCGTCGCCGCGCGCCGTCGAACGCTGTATGTGCGAGTGAAAGGGAGCGAGGGACGCGCTCTTTCACGGGGAGTGAACCCACGCAACGCCTCCTAAAAAAGTTGTCGCAGTTTCACCTGAAAGGCAAAGCATCAATTGCGATAGCAAATTTGTAGAGAGCTATACGGAGTAATGATATTAGCTTTATCAGCTGTATAAACTTGGACATGCAGCAGCACCGGCAACGCGCAGAACTGTTGTCGACGCCGTCGGCGCTTTGCCCGCGTTCGCTCAAAATGCCTGCGGCGTTGGTGACTGTTGCCGGAGCCTCTGATATAAATAGGCACTTGGTGCCGCAGCTAAACGTCGCCCCCCTTCCCCCCCCCCCCCCCGCGGCCTTTCGTGCGTGAGAAGAAGGCGCGTTTGCTCTACATATATGGTGATTGTAAAGGAGGAAAGAGACGCCTACTTCTGCAGCCCTTAAGGAAGCACGGCGCAGAACGCGCGTTTGTTCTCCGCCGTGCGTTCACTCCCCGTGAAAGAGCACGTCCCTCGCGCCCTTTCACTCGCACATACAGCGTTCGGCGGCGCGCGGCGACGATTTCATCTCCATTGACGTCATACGGAACCTCACGGCGACGGCGACGGCGACGGCGACGCCAACGGCAGAAATATGCTTTTGAGTGTCCATATAATTGCTATCGCAATAAAAGTCTTTTTCGGAGGCGTTGACCCACGGCGGAGAACAAACGCGCGTTCTGCGCCGTGCTTCCTAAAGGGCTGCAGAAGTAGGCGTCTCTTTCCTCCTTTACAATCACCATATATGTAGAGCAAACGCGCCTTCTTCCGACGCGCGAAAGGCGGTGGGGGGGAATGGGAGGGAAGGGAGGTGACTTTTAGCTGCGGCACCAAGTGCCTATTATTGCGATAGCAGTTATATGGACACTCAAAAGCAGATTTCTGCCGTCGGCGTCGCCGTCGCCGTTGCCGTCGCCGTCGCCGTCGCCGTGAGGTTCCGTATGACGTCATTTGGAGAAGAAATCGTCGCCGATGATGATGATAAGTGGTTCTTGAGGGAAAGGGAAAGGTTGGCGCTATCTTCTGCAGCCCTTGAGGGAGCACGGCTCAGCGCCAGCGTCGCCGCGCGCCGAACGCTGTATGTGCGAGTGAAAGGGCGCGAGGGGCGCGTCTTTCACGGGGAGTGAACGCACGGCGGAGAACAAACGCGCGTTCTGCGCCGTGCTAGCTTAAGGGCTGCAGAAGTAGGCGTCTCTGTTCTCCTTCACAATCACCATGTATGTAGAGGAAACGCGCCTTCTTCCGACGAGCGAGAGGCCGTGGGGGAGGGGGAGGGAAGGGAGGCGACGTTTAGCTGCCGCACGCAGTGCCTATTTATATCAGAGGCTCCGGCAACAGTCACCAACGCCGCACGCATTTTGAGCGAAGGCGGGCAAAACGCCGATGGGGTCGACAACAGTTCTGCGTGTTGCCGATGCTGCTGCATGTCCAAGTTTATACAGCTGATAAAGCTGATATCATTTCTCCGTATAGCTCTCTACAAGTTTGCTATCGCAATTGATGCTTCGCCTTTCAGGTGAAACTGCGACAACTTATTTATATCAGAGGCTCCGGCGACAGTCAGCAACGTCGCGCGCATTTTGTGCGAACGCGGGCAAAGCGCCGACGGCGTCGACATTAGTTCTGCGTGTTGCCGGTGCTGCTGCATGTCCAAGTTTATACAGCTGATAAAGCTACTATCATTACTCCGTATAGCTCTCTACAAATTTGCTATCGCAATTGATGCTTCGCCTTTCAGGTGAAACTGCGACCACTTTTTTTCTTTTCATTATTGTTATTTGCCTAATCCGATTCTACGTTAAGAGGAAGATTCTGCCCAGGGCATCCTATCTAAATACATGGGAAAGGAGAAATCGTTTTTCTCGGCAACCACCGCACCACATTTGATGAGGTTTGCTGCATTTAAAAGAAAAAAGTTACTATCTAGTGACTGTTGGTTGCGAATTTTTGATTTAGGTCGTCAACTTTTTAATAAAAAGTGAGAAAATCGCGAATTGTCCGAAACCGAAACTATCAAGTTTAGAACCCTGTAATTGAGCAATAAAAACGGATATCACAACTTTGTAAGTTGCACCTAATAGTACAACTAAAGCAGACAAATTTAATATATTATACTTGGCCCACGCTTGTGAGCAGAACTTTTGCAATACCCTAACACAGTCACGTAAGATATAAATTGACATCTCAAATTTGTCCGCTTTGGATGCTCTAATGGATGCAGTTTATATAACTGTGATACCTGTTCTAGGTTCAGAGCTATGAATTTGCGAACTTCGTGCTTCTATTTTTTTTTTCAATTTCTGAAAATTCTATTTAAAAAAATTTAGGCCCTAAATCTAAATTGCGCTCCCAACAGTGACTAGACCTGATCTTTCTCTCGCAAATGCAACAAATTTAATTAAAATCGGCCCAGTGGTTATCTCAGAAAAGCGTTTCCGCGTTTTACTTGTATTTGACTATAGGCCGCATCGGAGTTCACCCGAGCTAAAGCTTCCTCTTATCCTGGAGATAACGAAAAGTAGTAATCTCCAGTGTCAAGACCTCACAAAGTATGCGCAAACCCGACGAACAGTACATTCTGCGGAAATGCGCTGAAATAAAATAGTGGGGGGAAAAAAGGAAGGAAAGGAATGAAGGGTTACCGAATACCGAGGTGACGTGTGCAGACGCTGCCGTGGTTAAGATATAATATGCGTATGAGATCGGATTACGTCGAAGTCTGCGGCTGAAGATGGGGTTAATTGCTTTGCAGGAACACGGGCTGTACACGTACGCTCTTGAGCGCCCCTACGCGTAAGTCGCTCGAGATTGAGTTTCCGCTCATCGATGTCGACACTGTGGCCTGGGATGCATGGACGAGGTATCGTGTATCAGCGATACAGAAATCATAAAAAGGGAAATTGGGTCTCGCAAACATTGTTAACATTGCGCAACAATCAATTCTTGCTTCTTTTTTGTTTTCTGTTCTTGGCAGCAGGGCATCTACGCTGCACCGTCGTGTTCTCGTGTATCGCATTACAGCAGACTACCTCGTATACACGCGACCTTCGGAAAACGCTTCTTGTTTGTATGACTGGTCGACCGCGAAACGCTCTATTTTGCCGGAGTGCACGAAAGGGCAGCCGAGGCGAGGTTCCCGGATTTCGAGCAGCATACGGCCTTTCGTGGCAGTTATACCGTCTCCTTTTTCGTTTTTCGTTCTTGTAACTTTCTTTGCAACATTGATTAATGCTCCCTGCGAGGGTTGCTCAATAAATCTCAACCGCTTCGCAACGTCGTTACGTCTTCCACGCGTTTCGATAACTTCTCTTTCTTTTTCTCTTCCTTCCAGTGTGTCTGTCTGTCAGCTGTCGCATTCGCGAGGGCATTCTCTCATTTTTTTCCCCGCGTCTGCTCGGTTTTCGTTCTGTTTGACAGCTCGTGGTGATATTACAATCGAAACGCCGCAGCCAAGCTTTTCTCGCTTAGTTCGCTGTTCTTCAATGTCAATGTCGTCGCCTACGTGTTGTATGCGATACGTATTGTTTGTCCTGTTAAGTGTCATGTACACGTGCGACAAATAACGACTATTTATCCGCGCGGGAGCGCGTACCGTGTGACCTCGGTTCTCAGTCATGAGGTGCAGTGGCGATGAAGGCTACATTAAGTATTATTCACGTGACGTCACGCCACGCTGCATTGTTGTACTTTTCGCCGTTTCCACAACGCTTTTAGAAATACGTGCGTACACTCTAAGAAAAAAAGGACGAAATGGGGTATCGAGGTTAGTCCTTTTGGGGAGTAACTGACTTGCCACAACCATTCGTCCTTTTGGGGAGTAACTGCGAGGGGATGAACTGTTACTCCCCATGCGGTTACTCCATCAAGGGGACTAACAGTTGCTCTTTTCCGAGCCCCTCAAGGGAGTAACGGTCATTTTTTCTGATGCTCCGCAAGGATGCAATTGACGAAATTAGCCATTTACACGCTGATAAGAAAGAAAAAAAAAGCTATTGAGGTGACAAAAAAAAAAACGCTCTCGAAGCAGGATTCGAACTCACGTCCTCTCGCTCTCAAGTCAGGTACCCTACCCACTACACCACGGCAACTCGCTTGACGAAACGATACTGAGACACGGTTATGGATCGAAACGCAGGTGTGGCAATGCAACAGACTCGGCATTTTGTGCATGCTATGCGGGGAGAGTCTAACGCTCTGTGTACTTGCAACCATGCGACTGCAAACAGAAAGTTGCCCGATTACGCGATGAGACATTACGCGGTGTACGTACATACGTGTAGCGAGCGTATACGGGGCACGCAAGATGACAGAGAAGGCGAACTTATCAGTCACTAAGCGTGCACAGTTTGAGCTACATATCGCTTCACTTCAGTTCGTAATCTCCTTGGAACGGTTGGAACTTAGGTACTATTGACCAAGAACATGTGGCAGTCCATCGATGACTTGCGCGTTTAATGTGTATCGTTCACTTATGGCTTGCACATGACTTCCATGTGTCTTCACACTCCACATTTTAAATTTCACACAATTTTCTCAAGAAGAGACAAAGTGCTGCTTTGCATGTAGTTCAATAGACAGCGCACGAACTTCAAAATATTCACGATTTATAGACAATACGGTTTTCGGCGCACCAACGCCTATAGCTTTTCGAGGCGCTAGCAGTATAACAATATGGCGGCCTCCATGACGTCGATGAACACAACTTGTGCGGCAAAACAATCCTGACCTGGCCGCGCATATACGCACGTCTTCTACCTTTGCAGCCCACGTCATTTAGTCGAAATAACAACAACTACCACAAAAACAACAGGCTTGAAAGCCTCTGAACAGAGGCTATGGAGTTACGCAGACGATAGCAGTCGGTGAAAGCGCACACGCACCTGCGTTCAATTCACGGATATGTTTACAGGAGCGCTGTCGACGACGTGGTAATGCACCCACTAAAACGTCTTTTACTAGACCGATTGCAGACAAAGTGAATCAGTAGAAAACGATGAAAAAGATGCCTCGTCCGGTCTTCTCCACCTTTGCACATTCCGACGGTTTTATTTGTACGAATCAAGTGCACTTGCAAAACAAGATCCGCTTGAATGCCCTAAAGAAAAAAAGAAAGTATTTTCCACAAATGTTTTGCCAGAGGTTACAGCAGGCTGAAAAACCCATACACTCAATGCATCTTGCTGTTGTAGGCGATCCTGCTTTGCTGTTGTGTCATTGCCACTAGAATTTTAAAACGAAAGAAAGGTGGTTTAAATAACTGCTGGACGTACAGCACAAAAGCCGCGTTCAGCTGCCGTCGGTTGTGAACCTAAGGGGAGAAAAACGCATGCCTACGACGGCTCGCAATAAAGTGCCGCATATGCAGGCTGCCGCCTACAAATAATTTATTCCGAACTGGCGCAGAATTTTCTAACGGGGGCTCCGAACTCTGTGTTTTAGGTTTTCTCGCTGACGCTTTGACGCCTCCAGCTTCAAACGCAGCTCGCAGTGTCGTTGCTTGACACACAGTCGAACTAGCTTGTACCAAACTCAAAGCCGAATTACATCGATGTCAAACGAAATTGCCTAAATGAATTAGGATAGCACTCGCAATACATGTGGCTTGTAAAAAAAGGGGGAAAAAATTGCCACCGACCTGCGCATGGCGAATACATACGCGTGTTTCTCGATGCGCGAACTTTGTTTTTTCCTACATATAGGACCTCCGCAAAACAGGCACGACAAGCGGAAACGAAAAGCGGAAGCTAAAAATGTCGGCGGGAGAAGCGGCAACGAAATGAGTTTGCGGAGATCAACAAACCTGGAGCTTACATAAAGATCATTCCACTTTTTTTCTGTTTTTTGTTTATTAGCGCGTCATGCTGACGTGAATTATCGCCTAGGGGACTTGCATTTCAAAGGACCACCCTATACTATCCTTAATGAATACATCCTGATCCCGCCTTGAGCAACGAGACCTATACTTGGACCATGGACAGCTGCCGCCTCTGCACCGCATGCTATATACGATGTCGGTCTTTTAGCATTCCTGAGATACACTGATCTGAACTGGCAACTTTAAACTTTAATTAGCCTTGCTTGTTATATCTTCTGTCGTGTTTCGTTTATACTACGCATCTGGGGTGTGCCCCTGTGCGTATAGCTTCCTTTATCATCGTTTTTATCTTATAACAAGCATGTTAGGCGCGCCGTCATGAAGGCAAACCTCTGCAGTTTTCGTTATAGAGCCTGTCTATTGCCCCCCTTTTACCGATACCTTTTTTTTTTTTTTTTTTGATCCTCGACGAAGCTACAGTTCCGAACGGACCATGGTCCCATTTGTCTTTATTTTTACCGAATGCAGCCGGCAACTCGCACAAATTAGGCACACTTATGCATCGAATCGGCTCAGTACCGCACATTCCCCATATTTAATTTTATGCAATGTTGTTGGTATTGTTTTTTTTAAATAAAAAGGGCAAGGAGGTGTGTTGCTAGCTGCAGGCGCATCTAGCTATCGCCTCGCAAGTAACCGCGCGCAACCGGCCGCTCCGCGCATGCGCCGCTATTAAAATGCATCAGGTGCTAAGAACTGAGCGAACATAAAAAATGAGCTGCGCGCGCGGACTGCCTCGTTATATAAAGCGCTAATTGTTGTTTTGATGATGGGTTACCTCATTTCCATTGTTAGTTTGTTTTTCCGGCTCGAGAGAGCTTACACGCACGAGAGTTTCCGGAATCGGTTTAGAACTGCAACTGGGCACACACGTACGGCCTCGCGGCGCTGTTTAGTTCACCTTTATGCATAGCACAGCACCTCCTGACCTGCGCTTTCCTGAAGAAAAAGAAAGAAAGCATAAAGAAAGCGATGCGTCGGTTGTGCGTAATTTATTGTGCCGAAACGAAGAACTGCCAGCAAGCTAATTACCTAAGGCGTACGAGCCGGCTATAATAAGCTTGACCTTTTGAAAATTTAGCGACAGCAGACGCTCGAAAACAGCGGCCCGCTCATATATATACACTGAACTGCGCAGCATTGCGAATTTCCGGTCGCCGTTCTCGATGGCCAGGTATCGTTAAGTCAAATTAGTTCGTTAGCGATGGTACAGTGTACGGCAAATTATAGCTTCCATTTTTACATTACTCTAAATATATATATATATATCCGGTGCGTCATATTGTTTTTTTTTTTCGAGTGTCTGTTTACATGTTTGTCCGCTCGTGTTAGTGTGCCTTCAAGGCAAGCGTCTGCAGCTTTCACTTACTAAGGTGTATCCTGTTAAGTTGGGATGCGGATCGTGGCCACGTCAGTCACTGGCACAAAATGCTATTCCTGCACTAGTGCAGTTCTTTAAGTGCACAGGTCTGAGTGACCGTTTATAGTCCTTCTGTGCATCCTCCAGTGTGCATGCAGTGCACACACTCTCTCTCTTTCTATTCCCCTTTCCTTTACCTACAGTGTAGGGTAGCAAACCGGACGCTCGTCCGGTTGACCTATCTGCGTTTCTTCTCCTTGCTTTCTCTCTCTATCCTGCTAGAACATGCGGATTCACCGTAAAGAATTCACAAACATGTGCCGCTACTTGCTTTTCACTGAAGCTTCACACATCAGATTGTCTCATTTGTGTTGAGAACTTCGTTATTCTCAGGTAGAAAAAGTAAGAAGAAATGTAGGGCTATTTTTTCTGTTCACTGTTCGTGTCGCTTAACTTATTCTCCAAATTCTTCATTAAAGTGATCTTTATTCCGTATTCTTTAATATCAATTTTATAATTTTGCTTTAGCTATAGTTTGACAGGTCAATTACCTGGTACTTTTTGGCGTCTTTGATTTCGCTGCTTTTATTTTTCTGTCCTTTGAGCACTTCCTGGCCTTAAGTTTTCTCCAGCCGCCCGATTATTGCCCTTCGTGTGGTGCGCTTTGTTATCTACCATGGCAATGAAGGGTACCGAGCTGCGTCCCTGTACCCCTCGTAGGTGAATCTTGAAAGGTCAGTTTATGATACTTATGTATCTTCCGATAAAGTAATCGAGCTTTACTGTGCTCACGTGTGGTTTCGACGGGAATTTAGGGCGCAGGCTCTTTTCCCAAGCGTATAACCCCTGAAGGAATCCGAACGCCAGGCCGGGGTACACTTGTGCCCATTTGAACCAGTGGGTGCTCGGCAGCGGTGGGAATCGAACCCACCACCTCCCGCAACCGAGGCGGGCACTCTACAACTAGGCCACGGCTGCTGAATCGCTTTAGCGATTCAGTAAAGCAATTCATTAAGCAAATTGCACTCAACGAACCAGTGTAAATGTTTACTCGGGTGATGTTCGGTAAATATGAATCCGCCTCAATTACATCACGCATGGCTTGGAGTTCAATTTGTTCAATTTGTTCATAACACTGAGCATTGTGTCTTTTTGGGGGTGAATTTGAGTTCTCGGGGGGCAGGCAGCCTGTCAGGCTTTTTTGCCTTTTCGCCGGTCCCCTAGGCAACTTTATATGTGTGTATATATACATGTATGTAAGTATATATTTTATTGGTTGCCTGAAATAAACTTCAAACTTCAATTTTAGTAGAGTCGCCGACGTCCATCGTATATCCTTCGTTTTCTTGAAGAGCTAAATGCGTAGGGCTTATCGGTGCCCTGCGTCCACTGTCACGTGTAATAGAGTAGTGTCTGTGTACAAGACACATCTGTCCAAGGGAACCTCCATGTGCAGCGGTTCCTTGGTGGTTTTGTTCTTGCTGCAAGAAATTGCTTGATGTCTGCCATGCAAGTAATACTTCCAGGTGGAGGGTCGATATCGATGCCTTTTTTTTTCATTATTTTGCATTGCCACTTAGATCCTGTTCCGGCCTGGTGAATATCGACACCAAGGATCCGTACTCTTACTACCTCAGGCAACGGGCACTTCACGAGACGAAGGTGAAAATGAGTTTGAGGGAGGCGTTTCTGACCCCACTTGCTGGCTACGCGGGTATGGCATGATTTGGAAGAAGAAATTTCCATAGCTCCACCGCTGCCGTAGGTGCCGAAGAAAAACGCACATTCGGCGACGCTTCTTGCGCCGGACTCAATTTCATATTCCCCCCAGGCCAACCCACCATGTTTGCTTAGTGGCTTCGGCGTTGCGTTGCTACGCACGAGGACGCGGGATCAAATCCCGCCCGCGGCGGCCACGTTTCGATGGGGGACGAAATGGGAAAGCGCCCATGTACCGTGCATTGGGCGCCCGTTAAAGAACTCCAGGTGGGCAAAATTGATCCGAAGTACCCCGCTACGGCGTGACTCATACTCAGATGTTGTAAAACCCCAGAATTTAATTAAACTCCCCCTAGTGCCCAAAAATTGCCTCCAACCCGACACACGTGGTCTCATTAACCTGTGTGGCAGCTCCCGCGCCCCGCAATCTCAGTAGAGCGAAGGAAGTTAAGTTTTCCTGAGCAGGATTCGGGCTGGACAAGCCCACGCCCCTGCTGTCAGCTGCAAGCGGAAAGGCTTCATCAATGATCGACGCTACTTGCATCAACTGAAGGACCTTCATTGCACAAGACACCGATGTGGACATCTGCTGTGGACATGTCTGTGGATCTGCTGTGGACATGTCTGCTGTGTCTGGACATGTATGTGGACATGTCTGCTGTGGTCATGTCAGGCACACGAAACATCCAGGAGCCCTTGCTTCTGGACTCCGCAATGACAAGGATGCTGACTTCAGCGCGTGGACTGAAGATGGCACTCATTGCGGAACCTTACTGGACTTCCTGCGCAATGCACGTTTGCAACCAATAATATGTTTTTTTTCATTAATAATGTTCTTATGACTTATGATAACCCACTTAAATTATATGATATATTCTTGACCTATCCCACATGCAAGAAAATGACACGGCGTGACGCAGGCTGCCAGGCGTCTCAAAGAACGACTTTGGCACGAGAGAACGAACGAAATACGTTATTCAGCACAATAAAGCAAACGATTTGGGGGCTGGCTTTCTAGTCCGGTAGTCCAATTAGTGGTCGTGGAGCGCGCTGCTCGGTTGACTAAGGGCGACGAGGCGTGCGTTGAACAACAACCTCTCCCACCGCTCCCGGGAAGGGTTGGGAATGGTCAGGGTTCCGTTTACACTCCCATAGGATGTGGTATAGAGTACGCCTGATTTGCCGCAGAACCTACATTCTGCGGAGCATCGTGTAGGGAAGAGTACATTTAATCGTGAGGGGCGACGAAACGTGTTAGGTTGATGTCTTCGCAATCTGTTTTTCTGTCGTTTGGACAAATATGGTTGGGTAATGGGGAAGGGCCTCCTATCTAGTCCATAATATTGCCCGATTTCCTGGTAGGTTGCAATCGAGGTGGGAGAGTCCTCCTCCTCCTTGGCCCGATTGGTGAGAGCGCGGGCCATGGCATGGGCGGTGCCGTTGCCCGGGAACGCGGGTGATGGCAGTGGTCCACACGATTGTGACCGTACGAGATGGAGGGGTTTTGCTCAAGACGCGCAACTACTAGTGCTGTGGGAGCAACTAGAAGGCATGCGTACGATCGTAGCCTAATGGTCAACACTGGGCTACTGTGCTTGAAAGACCGACGTTTGACCCCACTGTCAGTCTCGCATTTCTTTATGGGATTACAAGTAGACTTCACCCACTTTAGAGGTATCTAACGGAAAACAAGAGATGGCGGTGTGAACGCCCGCGATCACGTCACAGTGCGCACAATATCGCAAAAGAGACACGAGGCTGAGAAACGGCGTACCTTTTAAAAACAACGTCACAGGATCGATTGTGAGAGCAAAAAAAAAAAAAAAAAAGACGCGAAGCATCGATTGCGATAGCAAATTAGTAGACAGCTATACGAAGTAAAGATAGTAGTTTTAACGGCCGTATAAACTTGTAAACATTTGCTTACTACCTAAATTAACAAGAGTGGTGTCACACGCACAGAAGCAAACGTGAACACATATCACTCTACGACCGCGGAAACTCACTATCAAAACGCTGGAGTGAAGAAGCGCGGCAGCAGCCGCGAGCGAACTGACCTTCGTGTTGCTTCCCGCTGCAACGCGAACTAAGCGGCGAAAACGCAGCGCACGCCGCAGACCGCTTTCAAGCTAGGGCCCGCGTGACCATGCCGTACGCAGACGCCACCCCCTTCTCCCCGGTACCTTGCGCGCGACGGAAGACGGACGCATTCCTCCCCACTCTCCTCCCTTGCGCGCACCAAATTGAGCAGCCATCGTCGGCTCACTCTCGCACGCTGTCACTCGCACATACAGCATACGGCGCGTCACGACGATGTTATCGCCCTTGGACTTTATACGGAACATCACGGCGACAGCGACGGCAGAAACGCGCCTGGAGTATCCATATAATTGCTATCGCAATAAAATAAAAGTGTGCAAGGTTGCCCGTAATGCACGCGCGTGTAGCTGTCTAGACGTCCCAATCATCCCACTCTAAGTATTACACTTAGTTAATTAGCACTGCTAAGTTTCGACCTAGTTTTTTCCTTCTGCCATCTTTCTAATCTCACGTTCTCCTCGACCTGTGTCCCGTGCTCCCTCAAGGGCTGCAGAAGATAGCGCCAACCTTTCCCTTTCCCTCAAGAACCACTTATCATCATCATCATCATCGACCTGTGTAAGGTAGTCAACCGAACGCGCTCTATAACATCCCTGCTTTCTCTTCCTTGCTCTTTTGCGTGCGACGCCCGCTGGCGTTGTTCGAGGGCAGATTTCACGTTTCTGAATATTGCTCGTCCAGTGAATGCAAAACATTTTTTTTTATCTTTATATCGCCCACTTTTGTTTTTCGTTTTCCTCTCCCTATTCTTTAGTTCCTTCCGTCTAAAGGGGGGAGGGGGGTTGCGCACGAGAAAACCTTGCATTTACGCCCATCTTTCGGGACTGCTGAGAATGGTTCTCCGGTTTCCATTTCCTCTTGAGCGAGCACCTGCGTGAGGCACTCGCTTTTGCAGACACCGCCGGCGTAGACGAACCGGAAACACGACAATGGGCGGCGCGCAAGTTATATATAAACCAAATTGCTTTGGCTTCCGTTTAACGATCTGGAGCTCCGTATATCTTGTTCACCTTCTTTACTTTTTTTGTTTTGTTTTGTTTCCGCAACGGTCGTCTTTCAGGAGAGAAATGCTCGACGTCTGCGAACTTTCAATTGATATTATCTCCGAAGAAGCAGTGCGTGCAAACGCAACTACCGTTAGCGGCACATAAATATGCAGATAGCCTAGAAGCATACTTTTTCTTCTCTTCACCTTCTCTCATGTGCGTCGGAACCAAGCATGACGCGAGCCGGGACTTTTTTTTTTTTTTTTTTCGACATGCACTCTCTTTAGGCATGTCTGCTTCTCTTCTTTCCTACGTACTGTACGCTTATCTGGAACTCCTGGTTTGCACATGTGGTATGCACGTGCACAGAAAGTTGTCCTTTTTTTTGTATCTGTCTCTCAGGTTGTTTTCTTTTATGGTATGTACTAAAATTTATAACAAACGCTGAAAACTTCGGTGCTATAGTTCAGACAATACCGCTATGTATAGTAACACGTTGTAAGTACAGCAATATTTTTGCTACTGAAACTTCAAGAAAACACAGGCACATCACGTGTTTGTGCCGAGATACGTTGGCAACGGCATACTTCCAGTGATTTGCGCAATGCGAAGGATTCTAAGTCACCCGCCGTGGTTGCTTAGTGGTTAGGTGTTGGGCTGCTAAGCACGAGGTCGCGGGATCGAATCCCAGCCACGGCGGCCGCATTTCGATGGGGACGAAATGCAGAAAACACCCGTGTACTTATATTTATGTGCACGTTAAAGAACCCCAGGTGGTCCAAATTAATCCGGAGTCCCCCACTACGGCGTGCCTCATAATCAGATCGTGGTTTTGGCACGCAAAAAAAACCCATAATCTAATCTTCTAAATTACGTGTTTGTGCTCGTGCGTCCGCAGAGTCGATATGCAGCGCACTCGCCGTGGTGGGTCAGCTGCTGTTGCGGTCTGCTGCTGAGTAAGAGGTCGCAGGTGCCCTTCCCCACCGCGCGGCGAAATAAAAAACAAAAAAGGGTAAGTGGGTAAAAGGGGTAATTGGAGATCGCAGGGAGAGGCCTTCGTCCTGCAGTGGACACAAAAAAAAGGTCGCAGTTTCGCCCGAAAGGCGCAGCATTGATTGCGATAGCAAATTAGTAGAGAGCTATTCGGAGTAGGGATAGTAGTTTTATCGGCTGCCATAAACTTGGACACATTCGCTTACTAACTGAATTAAGAATCGTGGTGTCAGCGCGCACAAGCAAACATGACTAGATCCCACTGAATGACCGCAGACACCGACTATCAAAACGCTGGCAGCAAGCGGAGCCGCCGCAGCGGGCGAAGGTTCGCGCGGTCTATCGCTTCAACGGAAACTGAGTGGCGAATGCACAGCGCATACAAAGGTCAGGGCCGTGTGGAGATAAGAGACGGTGCGGGCGAGCGCCACCGCCGGGCAAAGTGCAGAGGAGTTGTGCAGAGGAGAAGTTGGCAGAGAAGCTGCCCCCCCTCCCTCCCGCGCTGCCTTCCCGCTTTCTTGCTTTCGCGTGGGAGATTGAGTGGCCAGTTCCCCTTGCGCCCGGTTGCAATATAAGCATATGGTGAATCAGCACAGCGTCGCCCCGCCTCCCTCCATCCCATACCCCCACGGCCTTTCGCGCGACGGTCGCGTTTGCTTTCCGCCGTACGTTCGCTCTCCGTGATAGCGTGCGTCCCCCGCGCGCTTTCGCTCGCGCATACGGCGCGCGGCGACGATTTTATCGCCTTTGGAATCTATACGGAACCTCACGGCGACGGCAACGGCAGAAATCCGGTTGAAGTGTCCATATAATTGCTATCGCAATAAAATAGGCTGATGATGATTACGTGCAATAACCGCGATCTGATTATGTGGCACGCCGTGGTGGAGGACTCCGGATTCATTTGGACCACCTGCAGTTCTTTAACGTGCACCCAATGCACTGTACCCTGGAGGACCCTGCAGCTTGGTTTTGGTGGCCTCAGGTGGAAATTGAGGAAAATTTGTGAATCGTTCAAGTGGGCTGCCCGCTTTAAACATTTTTAAGTCCAGTGTTTATGATAATTATGTGCTTCATTTCAAATTTCAGAGAAGAGTAGCAACCAATGAGTACCACGTCCACCAACACCTCCAAAATATACATAAAGATAAATTATGCAGATCTCACGCAATGTGGGAATCGATTTAAGTGAAGCTTTTTGGGCTGTTTGCGTCCATTGACGATATTTGGCGGTGATGTTGACGACATACAACATTCAAACACATAACTACACTTGGCGTAACTTCGCTAACTGTATTTTTAATTACAATAATTATGTAATTTGTTGGAGCTATACGCGAATATGAGCACATATTCGTATATTTTGTTCCTGGCCTGCTACATCTCTGGGCCTTGCTCGGGTCGCGGCACGGTGAAAGCGTAAAGGTTTGCAATGGCTAATTGGCTATTGTGCGCTTTCTTGTTACTGGTTCTGTTCGAGCTCTGGTTCATTTTCGCATTTTTCCCTTACAACGTTTTTGTTGAGAAGTTATTGAAAAATTACTGGTCAACGTAAACAAATAGTATTGAAAGTACGTCGAGCGTTCATTAAAACATCGGTGAGTACTTTATTGACAAGTTTTGAAAACTGGCCCATTACATTTCGTTGAAACATCATAGAGGCATTTATATTTGAGAAGTGGGAAAACTTGGCTGCTTTCACCGGCTTCAAATCTATCCGCTACAGAGATTTCTTTATTCTTTTCCATTTGGCTCCCCACTCTTTCCGACTATGGTTGCTATTTGCCATGTTAAGAGGCACTGGAACAGAGTACCCAAATTATGACGGCGCTAGAGTACCACTCCCTTGTTTCCCCGAAGACCGTTCGAAAGTGGGTCGTTTTTTGTAACACTTGAACCTACACAGATGTGTGCTTCTCTCTATCTCCCTCACACACACACACGCACACACACTTCAGCTGCTGCAAACTGTAATGTGGACACACGGTAATAGTGTCGATATACTGTTCATCAAGTCGTCCTTTCGGCCCAGCAGCGTTGACGTACCTAGCATAGGGGAAATTAACACGACTAGCCGGAGTCTAAGCTATATGTAGAGACTCCTTAATGGCGCTGTCTTCACTACACAATCCGTCATGTTCTGGAAGCATGGGCTTTTACGGAAGCTTCGGTACCATGTATACACATACTTTACCTGTTCACTAAGGAACAGGTAAAGCCTTGGCTTGAGCCTTGGCCGGGAACTCGTTTCCTAAGAAATGCAAAGGACACACACGCAGCGAACCACATGTACATATTTCGCAGCTCTTGTAGTTGTTGAAGAGCGTTTTATGTCCTTCTTTCTTACGTCCATAGAGCCACCATAAGTATCCATTTTTGTAATAAAGTTGCAGTAGACCCGTTGTGGCTACACAAAACTTGCCGCCCTACGCGCTGCTGTTAATTACATCGTAGAAGCATCATCTCGAAAGTGGTTCCTTTTTGTGACTCCAAGGCATGTAGTGGAGCCAGTGCTGGCTGCAGCCCTTCAGAGTCTGCAGTCAGCATTACGACACAAGAGCCATGAACAACTGTTGTTTGAGACCAGAGAGGTTCTCCATCAAGCCCTAATGAACGGACATAACATCATCTTTCAATGGCTACCAGGGCACTGTGGCATCGTCGGTAATGACCTTGCTGATGATGCCACCCAGTCAGCCCATAATTAAATCCTGACAGTTATAATACCCTTATCAAGGACAGACGCTGCGAGGGGTCTTCGTTTACTCGCTCAAACCAAGACTGAAACTTCATGGAGCACCCCGATTTTCTCGAACGGTCGTCTCCACCGGCTATATCCTACACTGAGGCTGCAGATTCCATCGACCTTCCCCCGCCGTGATGCAACTTTGCCGCTTCTGGTTAGGGGTGGCTTTTACGAAAGCGTACTCATACCTTATGGGCATGTCCGACACACCAATCTGTGACTCGTGCAACTGTGAGGAGACGATCGAACACATGTTGTGTTTTTGTCATCTTTATGACATCAAACGCGACATTCTTCGGAGTGTGTTAAACCTGTAGTGGGGATGAAGCAACGGACGCAGCAGTGGGACTCTGTCTTGGCTGGAGGTGCGAGCGTAGATCGCGAGCTGCTGACGATTATAGATTTAACAAATTCAGAAATCAATGTCACAACATCACAATTATATTATTAATAATATGATTATTCAAAATTTACGTCTATCTTTTACTGTATTTAATTTATTATTAAATTCATATTAATAGTCCTATCTAGGCAAGGTTGACTAACTTATTATAGACTACTTCATTCTTTTATTATCCCGTTTCGTTTCCCATCTTCAATTATTCACGTATTTTCCTTTAATTTTTATTACTCATTTATTCTAAACAAATTTATCTTAAATTTCGATCATAATACCACCCGGTTCGTGGCCTATCCCCCACAGTGGGTTGTGCCATTGATTGAGGCATCATCATTATCATCAGCAGCTGCTGACGCCGGCTGAGACTGTCTTTGTGCCCATCGTGCAATATTTCCGCCTGCCGTCCGGCGTTAATAAACCCCCTTCCAAAGTGGTGGAGGTTCGGGGTCTGCAAACCTGGAACTCCGAAGTCGGACGCTACCACCTGCTCCGACAATGCCTGACGAAGTCACCCAACAAGCCACCGCCCAATCTCCGCAGGTCGTCGTAACCGGCGCGCTGCGCCTGCGTGACCCTCCCTTCTTTAGTGGAACAGATGACCACGATGTGGAAGATTGGCTGGCCACATTCGAAAAGGTGAGCGGCAACAATAAGTGGGTCGCGACACAGTCAAAACTGCAGAATGTGTCGTTCTATCTCAAAGACGTCGCACAGCAGACGTCGATTAGACAGCAGACCGTTTTCAGAGACAAAGATTCTTGGACCATGGCCCCACGCGTGGCAGGCTTACAAAGCGACGCGGGCATTGTTACAGTTCATGAAAGTCGACTGGCCTCAGTGACCGATTGTGAAGTGTTGGACAACCGACACGTGTTCATACTGAGAGTACATTGTTCCCTGTCTCTCCTTTCTTTCTTTTCATCCCTTTAAACCCCTTCCCCCGTGTAGGGTAGCAAACCGGACGTGCGCCTGGTTAACCTCCCTGCCTTTCCTTTCTTCTTTTTCCTCCTCCTCCTCCTACAAGTGAGAAGACAGCACATCACAACTGCACAATATGGCAGTTTTCTCAACATCACAAAATCATTTAGTCCTGAAACGTACCATGAAGGAGGCAAGCTTGACACATTTACTTTGTAGCGAGTCTGAAAAAGAAAGTGCCCTTGTCATGCTTTAATTGCTTTTCGTCGAATCTGCTGCTGTCTTACTCGAGCGAAGTGGCGAAGTGTCTATTGAGAGCAGTTATTTACTAAAGCAAACCACACCCGTATTAAAAGGTCCCATTCAAATGAAAGAGAGATACAGCCTCAAACACATGGAACAAGTTATCGACGGATTTTCGGCGTAGGCGCCGGCCAGCGTCGTCAAGAACACTGTAAAGTTGGTGGGCAACGCCCGCTAAATGCTGAAGTCTGCCCATGACAGATCACAAAGGCGACGCCCGAAGTGGCTAGCAAAGTATGAAAGTTGGCCGACGTCGGCCGACGCCACCTGACGCCGAATATCCGTCGGAAATTTGTTCCTTGTGGTTGGGGCTTAGAGTAGTGGTTACACAGGTCATTAATTATCAAGAGTATCTTATAAGAATACACCGGACGCACACGCTGAAATCAACAGGCGCTAATGGGCTTTGCGCATTTGCAACGCGCCGCAATATGCCTAGTAGGAGACAACTTCAGACCTTAGGCATGCAGCGTAATGAGAAGACATAAGCACACTAAAACCGAGTCTTGCTTGAAATACTGGATTCTTGCACGCTCACAAAAATGAGGCGCTACATATATGTAGCCAATCCTACTGCTTGCGTAAACAGTCCGCCCTAATTGTGGATTGTCGAGAAGGGCATTAAATGCGATAGGAGCTCTTCACAAGACATACGAGGTACGCGCACCACCGCCCCACGGCAGCGTAAGATTGCTTTATGCGTGTTACACAATCACTGTGTGTCTGTGTCACACATGAAAGCACGAAGGAGCTACACTTGTGCGGCGTCGGGCACATTAGGAGAGATGTCTGCTGTAGCACGTGTCGCTAACTGCTGCGCTAAGCTTAATCGTTGTACCAAGCAGCTGCGCGGCGACTGCGTAAGATTACGACAGCCTTGCAGCCCTCGACCGCTCCGTCCTTTTCCCAACTACGCTAGGGCTAAAACATGCAGGTCCGCATTGCCGGTCTTTATAGGTGGCCGTTCTGGTACTTGCAAGCATGCTAATCACAGGTGCGTCTGTCTCTCTCTGCGTGCGTGCGTGTCCGTGTGTTCCACAATTGCTAACTATGCATTGCGCATGATGCAAATACACCCGTAACTTTATGCCAAGTTCTTAGTACGTGGTGCGGGGTTCTCTCACACTACAGTTCAAAACGGTTGCTAACTTATTGATCATTTCTGTATTTTTCCGTCAGTATTGCATTCCTGGCTAGTTTTTGTTTGTTTGCTTACTTATTGCTTTGTTTCTTTGTTTTTGGCTGGGATTTTGGGACAGCGGGCTCTTCAGTAACCAGACTTCCAATACTGTCGCAGTTCATAAACAACAAATGGCCCACTAAAGCTACCTATTAAACTTGATATTGATAATACTGATAATCGATGACCACGTCCTACGCTTCCGAACAGTATATTAATACTGAGTATGTGAAGTTATTTGTCCCTAATTCACCATGTGTGCTTTTAATAACCCTAACAATTTCAGACCATACGACCCATGGCACCACATAGTCCCCCCCCCCCCCCCAAAAAAAAATAAAGTAGGGGGGGGAGAAAAAAAAAAGAGAGTGGACAAAGTGAGCTATATAACTTTCGACTGTTTATTCTGCTTACAAAGACAGCCAATAATATAAGCATGCACGGCACATCATACTAAAAAAACTTCAAACGCTTATCACTGGACACGTATCATGGCACTCGATCAGATGTCTCTCCGAAAGAAAGAAGGCAAGTGACTGTCCCCTCCCTCTTTTATTTCCGTTTTCCGCTAAGTGGCGCCATATGTCTTATGGTGTGAAATTGTTCAGTATGAACCGACTAACCCAGAAACACGTACAACTGTGCTTTTAATAAACCACCTTTCATAACGCGCGACGTAACGACAGAAACTTGCCGACAGAGGTATGCGAAGTTAATTTTTGACACCTAATCCAATACGAATCGAACAGTTCTGGAAGCAAATCTAATCGCATCGAATATCAAATATTTTTTTTCAGTTTTCGAATAATGAAAAGCGCTTTTCACCATGCATATATAAAATCACCCAAGTAAAGTAGAATCTTGTTATATTGAACTAACAGCTATAGTGAAGGTAGACGCTAGTCCCCATTACACTGCCATAGGCGTCCGTGTATTTTTTTCGTTGATAGTGACTACGGCTGTAGTGAAGAAACATGTACATTTCTCTACTATATTCGGAAAGACGTGATTAACTGTGCCATCGAAATAATAACGAAAGTAAATGAAGAAGGCACGAGAAGCTGTGATTTCCTGGCGATGACAGGTAAATAGTGATCGCAATCATCGTGATCGCACATCGCCTCAATGACTACGGCAATTCGTGCGTGCACTGGCTGCCTTGATTTCTTATCAGGCTGGTCACCATGCCTTCCTATCACAGCGCGCTTGTCAAACAGTCGCCGCATCCACACCAGCAGCTGTAATAATAGCAGCCTCTCCTTTCCTTTGGTGCGCATCTTGCGCGGTAAAAGATTGTGTCGTACAGCCTAGAGGGAAATACATACCGTCTATGTGAGGCTCTCCAGTCCTTACGTACAAGCTTATCCAGGTGTCAACGTTGGGTTGTACTGGTTGTACCAGCCAACTGCCCATCATGTCAAAGCGGAAGGTTCTTTTACTTCTCGACAAGCAGAAGCTGCTTTGCGATGTCGATGCTCAGAGGATGCAACGCAAGGACATGGCCAAGACGTTCGGACTTTAGCCATTGTCGCATTGTTTTTCACTGTGTCTGAGCAGCGAAAGCATCCGTGTAAGCATCCAAGGCAGCGTCCGTGCCGCTAAGCGGCACTGATGCTGCCTTGTGAAATGCGATACCGAGATTGTTCTAAGGAGCGAGCGAGAGTTGGACATTTCAGAGACGGAGCACTCAGCAATTCATCCCAATGCGAGAATGCTGAAATAGAAGACACTACACAGGCTCCCGCGCAAGGTTGCCTGGCGCAGAGTATGTATACTATATAACCGAGCAAGGCGAAACGTTTTATAAACCAAAGAAGAGGCTGCGTCACTCCTATGTGGCAACGTCATACCCTCGAGGCTTGTCTTTAGCTGTCCTTCGAACGACAAACCAAAAAGTTCGGTCATTCGGTGCCTGCGGGACCGTCGATTGTGCGACCCACGTTGTGTGTTCTGTAAACCGTTTTGTTAGCTGCTCCTGTGACGTGCAGACTTGCTGACGCGCGGAACGAACAAAGCTGGATTGTTGACTCTGCCACGCCGGAAGGACAGTGAAAAACAAAGCAGCCCTGATTGCGCGAGGGACCCCCTGCCCCGCGGCTTCGAATGTATAGCCATTGTCCTAGTATACAGCGCAGGTCGGGACGCAAGCACAGCGCAACCCGCACAGGAGAGTCCTGCGCGAGGCGTGCGCGCATTAGTTCGCCAGCAACTTGGTTCACTGCCTCGCGGCCGTAGTAAGCTGTGTCCCCCGCGCTCCGATAAGGTGTCACACGCAGGCGAACGCTGCTGATACGCCAGCGACCTTCTATGGTCGTCGCCGTGGTCCTGGATTATCGGATTGCGCAAATCCCATAGGCCGCTTTCCTTTGCGGCTGTAGGTTTGTCGCGTCCCATGATGCGGCAGCTATAGCCGCGGGGCCATCGGCCTGCTCTCTCTGCGATAAACTCGGCCCGGATTTCGATCGAATGTGGCTTCCGTGAGCCGATGCCTCTCGTTCGCTCTAGCCGGAGTTACATCTAGCTGGACACAGCATGCAAGCTTAATTCCTCAATGATAACACGCGCCAGGGACCAGAACGGGTAGGTCCTATTACTTTGTGCAAAAAGAAAGAAAATAATCACATCGGTGTCATGAGGTTGTCGTCAGGCCGCCTTGGGGTTCGAATTCTCAGAGCTTCACGTTCGCACGTGCTCTTCTTGCCATTGGCTCGTTGCCTTCGCTAATAATATGCATCCTGCGTCAGGATTGGCTGGCATTTTGTCTTACGAACAATTCTAGAGTAAGAGCAGCGAATCTTTGTTGAATACATGGTTAATCATTCATAATTCTATTTGACTGCAATGTTGCGTTTATTGTATATTTATAGGCTCGATAGTATATTTTTCATATTTTGTTTGCAATGCTTTATTCACTGAAAGCTGTTATAGATTGTATGATGTTAGTTGTTCGGAATAACGTGATGCTGTTCATTGTATAGTTATCTTTCTCTGATGTACGTATTAACAGGACTCGCATTCAGTCTCTCGACTGTCAGACCTCCTTCTGTGTTTACGAAAATAAATTGAAGATTGAAATACGGGACCTGGTCATCCTCAGCTTCCCCCTCGACAAAGGATGAAGCAAAACATAAATTTTCCCGCCACCGCCACTGAAGTTCGAACTCGCACCACTGCGGAAACGTACAGTTGGGAGCATGGACGCGGTATATAGGCACAGCGCTATCGCGAAGCCTTGGCGCTTGGTAATTTGTGGAAGGCTTCGCGCTTCACACAGACAATGGTGGTGTCTGTGCTTGTACTTGAGAGCAACACAGGCAATACGGTAGCAAACTACGACGACGTTGCGAGCGTGCATAGCGAAGTTGTTGTTCGCAAAAAAAGAGGTATTTATTAGGTGCTCATTTATAAATGCAATGTGTCTGTCTTTAACGATAATTAAGCAGTAAACCAAACAATCATAACATTACCGTGCTATGCCACAGAGTAGCGTTCTTTTTTTTTTTTTCAGTTGTGGGGCGACTGGTTCTTTCTACCAAGAACAATCGATAAGCGTTTATAAATTTGGATATCGAGCTTACACTACCTTATAATTACATAGTTTTTCTTACGCTCAACAGTTATCTAGTTTCGGCTTGGCGTCACTCTGTGACGTCACAAAATACACGCTCTTTTCGCGGATTGGTTCCATTTTTCACCATAGTACTATAAAGCGTCGGTGACGTTAACTATCATCTTCTTTAATGCAGCATACTTATTTTGTTTAGTAACAAGTAATTCAATAACCGTTCGAAGCGAAGTTCCTACACCTATGACGTCAAAAAGAGCTCAAGACCGCTAGCGTGAAGCAGACGCACTGTGCGCGCAGGAAATGGCGTGACGTGCACAAGCACGCAGAAAAAAAAAAAAAGCGCTCGCACTGCAGTTGTTTACGCACTCCGTTCGATCATGCACTTTCATCTGCACCGCAGCAGTGCGAGGGAATGCCGAATATTTATGGCCACTTCTTTGAACGGCGTTTCTGAAGGGACTTGAATATTTGCCGCACTCCGCCGCTGATCTTCGACTCGGGAAAGGCACTGCAACCCACTGAATGTGTCTTGTTACTGCAATAATATGAATAAATCAAGCATTCAATCATTTATTCACCGGGCCCGGGAACGACCATAAGGTAAGAGTGCTGGCGCACGCATACATTCATACACAAAAAAAAGAAAACAAAGAAAACTGCAGGGAAATATAAGAGAAAAAAAAAACAGTGAATAAAAAGAACAACTCTGAAAAGAAGAGTGCACATACAACAAGGCGCAAGGTGAATATACAAAAGAAACAAATTCATGAGCCATTCCACTCTGTGAAAGTTTATGACCAGCGAAGTTGTTTAGCACACGACACATAGGTGACAGACAGACAAAGAACTTTTATTCAGGTCCTGCGGAACAGCGTTTGGATGCCCCTTTTCAGGGGGAGTCGGTAGCAGTCGCGGGCCGCTCCCACGCAGGAGCCGGAAGACCGTGGCCCTCCGGCCTCACGCAGGCCCTCTGGACAGCCCGAAGTTGAACCGAGAGGACGCCGCTTTTAAGGGCTTCCTCCCAGTCCTCTTCGTTGATGAACTCTGTGTCGCGTAACGCAGGACGTTGCCAGAGCATATGAGCTAATGAGCAATACGCCTCTCCGCGCAGTCCGGACGTTGCGGTTCGACGTTGGGCGAGAAGTGACCAAACCTGCCCCTCGAAGGGAAAGACCCCGTTTCAAGCATCCTAAAGGCCGACGATTGCGGTCAAGTGAGTCTAGGGTGAGGAAGTGGAAAAGCCCTCCGAGAAAGATGATGATGAGTCAAGATCTCGTGGAAAGTGAGGAGCGAGTCCCTGTACCTCCCGGCGTCTCCGCCTTCGAATCGGCAGGGACCGCCGCGGTGAGCGAAACCTCGCGCACAGTCATGGGCAAATTCATTGGCGTTGGGAACATCGCGATGTAGTACGTTAGCCCCCATGTGGACCGGGAACCATTTTATGGTGTGAAACCCGGCAGCCCCCTCGCTGCCGAGGATGCCCGCTGCCTCTCGAGAGATCCAGCTTGAGGCGAAAGCCCTAGCTGCGGACCGCGAGTCTGTGAATATATTTGGACGCGATGGGTCCTTCATTGCTATAGCGATGACCGTTTGCAAAGCCATCGCTGCCGAAACATTTCTAACCGAGGCAGAACATAGGAGTTTGCCAGTATGGTCGACCGAAACCACTGCGAAGCAATTGGAACGCACGTACTGGGCTGCATCGACAAAGGCTGCTGAGATCCCGACTATCTGCAACCGATTTCAATAAAGAACGGGCCCGAGCTATGCGGCACCCTACATTGTATTGTGGGTGGACATTTCTTGGAAGTGGAGCTACCGTAAACGTACCTCTGATTGAGGACGGTATAGAGTACGTCACTTTACGCTCATTAGACTCCGTAAGACCAGCAGCCTATGGATTCCAGGATGCACCTACCAGCCCGCGAGGACGATAGACGCACGACCTGAGCCATCTGCTGGGCCTCAATCACCTCCGAGAGGGAGTTATGCATGCCTAATTGTATGAGATTATCGGTGCTGGTGGTGATAGGCAAGCCTAGAACTCGCTTTATACTTTTGCGCATTAGTGCATCGATTTTTGCCTCTTCCCTTTTGGACCAGTGTAGCGCCGAAGCGACGTAATTAATGTGGCTCATGAGAAACGCATGCTAGAGCCGAAGGATATTGCTCTCGCTCACCCCTCCCCTGCGGTTCGAGACCCTGAGTATGAGCCTAAGCATGCTCTCCGTCTTGGAGGTGATGCGGGCTATAGTCTGTGAGTTGCCCAGTAGGAATCCGTAGGACTCCAGTAGGAATCCGGGGATCCTGATGGAGTCTACCCTGGGGATCATCAGCCCATCCCGTGTGTATAGAGCTATGGGAATCTGTTCTAACTCACCCCTTGTTGGGTGGGTCTGTACAGTAATAACTGGGACTTAGCTGGTGAAAGGCTCAGGCTCGAACCGACTAGAAAGTTCTCCGTTATGTCTAGTGCCTGTTGAAGCACCTGCTCTACCCCGTCGTCGGACTTCCATGCACCACACGGTGATATCGTCAGCGTAGAGAGCATGGTTAGTCCCGCGCACCATGGCGAGTCGCTCCGAGAGGCCCTTCATGGCAATATTGATAGGTAGAGGAGATATGACTGCCCTCTGTGGAGTGCCTCTCGCCCCCAAGGTAAATTCCTCGGATTTTACTTGACCGATCTTGATGGTAGCCCTGCGATCCCTGAGAAAGGAGCTAACGTATGCGCAGAAACGTTGTCCCAGCCCCATATCCGAGACTGTCTGAAGCACAAACTTGTGCGAGACCTGGCCAAAAGCTTTGGCCAGGTCTAGAGCTATATGCCTCTAGTATCCCTGGTGTAATTGTCAATAATTTGTCTCTTGATAAGGAGCATGACATCCTGTGTGGATAGTGGAGGTCTAAATCCTACCATATTGTGTGGACATAGCTCTTTACATTCTATGTACCGGGATACCCGATTGTGAATTGCATGTTCGGCCACCTTGCCCACGCAGGACATAAGCGAGATGGGCCGCATGTTCTCCGGCGCTAGAGGTTTGTCTGACTTTGGGATGAGCACAACCGAGGCCATCGAGGGTACCATGAAGGAGTTTCAAAAGAAACAGAAAGTCAGCGCGATTATGTTGACACTGAAGTAAGGGCAATGACTATAATTCAACAGTGCTGAAACAAGGTCCAGTGTCCGTGTTAGCAAAGCGGCGATAATATATACTTAGGAACTTTTTCTGGACGAGATCTATAATGTCACTGTTGGATCTAGAGATGCCGTTCCAGAAGACCGACGTGTATTCGAGTTGAGGGAGACACAGATTGTTGTGTACAACTTGCAGAACGGTGTAGGAGAATTGACTTCCCTCAATAGTCTGCAAACAGAGCCATAAGAGCGCATAACCTACATTGCAAGTCGTTTAGTGTGAGTTTAAAAGTGTAAGATTGTATCAAAAAGTACACCGAGATCGGTGATCTCACGGACATTACACAATAGTACGGAGTCTACAGAATAAGAAGAAATGCTTGCTGTTTTGCTTGTGAAAGTCATCACTTAGGTCTCAGCACCATCCAAGGTGAGGTTATTATCTTTGCACCATTACAAAGGAGAAAACAGATCAGACTGCAGGATGCGACAGTCATCAACAGTATGAATTTCCTTAAAATTTGTGATGTTATCGGCTTATAGAAGGAATCAAGAATTCCGAATAGCGGAAAGAACGTCAATAATAATTTTTTTTTAATAGGAGTGGTCTTAATACTGATCCTTGAGGGACGCCGCTAGTCGCCATGTAAAAAGAAGACAATTGGCCATTGACGTTAACATAACATCATATATCAAGAAGATAACTGCGCAAGAGATTTACAGTTGACGAGTCGATCAACACCAAAGTGCGTAAGCTTGATTAGAAGCAGTGAGTGGATGACTACATCGAAAGCTTTGCTGAGGCCGCAATATATGGTGTCAACTTGCCCCCTCTGAAGTACCGGCGCGGAGATCTGTGTCATGAAACTTGTGAGATTCGTGATAGTGGAGCGGCCGGTGATAAATCCATGCTAATTGGGAATCAATGAGTCAATTGGGAATCAATTGGGAACCAATATCATCCATATAAGAGCCGATAATGCGGAACTCCGCAATTTAACTTATTTACCAAGCTTTCTTTAAAAAGAATAAAGAAGGAAACGTAGTACGAGGCAGGCAAAAAGCACAAAAAAGCAAACAAACCCGTATTTTTTTTCTTCTTTTTTTTTTATCAAGGCGTACCAATTTGCACTGTTTTCTACTGTATACTGTGAGCCTCGTCAGATTTTTTTTTTTTATGACCAGATAAACATCACGAAATGGTACATTTAAGCTCAAATATTTAATTACACTTTCCCATCACGTGACATTCGCGTCAGCAGCAAGGCGCCTCTGTCAAAACCACCGGTTGTAATCTTCTTTGGGCCTCGCGCGCGGCGATTTGTTCAAAGCTTCTCCTCGTTCCTGGAAATTGCATGTTTAGGTTATTTTCAAGCAACAGCGAAAATTCTGCCTATTTATATCCACATTTATGCACAATATGTAATGAGTTAAAAATATATCAAGAAACTCTTAATGGTCCGCAATAAATGGCCCCCCGCGCAAGCGTAAGCTTGCCATACACAGGCTAGTACAGATAATTCTACTGACTTCGGAGTCATAATCAGGCGCCGTCTTCGTTCCCACCCCGAGGAGAACCTTTTTAATAAACTAGGTCGCAAGTCACGCACTATAGGCATAATGTGCGAAACGCGCGGTGCAGTTAAAAGCATGGTTTGGTGGCGCAGTGCGTATGAGAAAGAAAAGCAAGCTTTCCTCTCGCCGCGTATCGTGTATACTGCCCGCACTTCTACGGCCGCATGGCTGGCAACCGCAAACAACCACACTGGAACACTACAAATACAGATATATTCTATACGTGCAGGGGGAAAGGAAGTAAGAATGAGAAAAACAGGGTTAGGTGCGTCGACTTTTTATGCTGTCCGAGAGCGCTCGCCGACGCGTAATCGGAGTGCCAGATCGTTAAACCTTTACGGCGGCCACCACCACGGGAACAAAATAAGCAAGCCACTTCAGATTCCAGGAGCGCCCACGGTTTGCCAGTATTCACTCCCCTCCCATTATTTCTCTTCCACACCTTTTGGTGCGTTGCTCCTCGCCTATAGACGCACACGCCTTCGCCGAAGCAACGCCTCCTCGCGTGTTTATTAGCTCGCCGCTATAGGCACACGCCTGCAGGGCTGTTCACCCGATGTGGACGGCGAAATTGCCGCGGCTCGCGCGTATACATCCTGCAGCCAAGCACGCCAGGAATGTTAATTTTGAGGCGCGCCGAATTTATAAAGAAAAAAGAAAGACGGGCGCATTTATATAGACGGCCTCAGTGAAACCGCGCCAGCCGACAAAAATATGCATGTGGCGACGTCTGATCAGGCACGGTTTGATTATAGCAGTCGCGGACAAAAGCTTGTGGGCCACCCGCGTTTATTATAAACTGCGGCGGACCGTACAAAGTGCTCTCCCGAACGAAAAGTTTCCTGGACCGGTAAAATGTAACAAGGCCTTTCGCTCGTTGCTAGTCCTTTCCTATATCGTGCAGCACTGACGACCGGTCGATTAAAAATTAAGTTCTACGGTTTTTACGCGCCAAAACCAAGATCTGAGTATGAGGCACGCCGTACAGTGGGGGACTTCTGATTAATTTCGACCACCTCGGGTTCTTTAACGTGCGCTCAATGCACGGTACACGGGCGTTTTTTTTTTTCGAAATGCAGCAGCCGCTGCCGGGATTCGATCCCGCGACCTCGTGCTTAAGCAGCGCAACGCCAAAGCCACTGAGCAACCACGGCGGGTGAGCGGCCGATCGTCGTGACGACATATAAACGGAGCTCCGCTCAGACCACTGAGGAAGCCCGAAAGGAAAATAACTGAAACAGAATCGTTGCAGAAAGTACTCCTCTAGCAAGCATAACTCAACCAGTTATTTAAGTACACTTTATGTACAGCCCACCACGACGACGTATAAACATGAGTCCACAAACGTACTTTTCTTTAATTATTTCTTACTTGTTTTGTTGGGGTACGATCATCCAACGTTATGTATTTGTAACGCTTAGAATTACATAGCATAATGAATCAAACGCTGCCTGCCAATAAGTTATCCCTTACCAGGTGGAGGTTAAAGAAATAAAACTGCTTGCAAGTTGGAAAACATTGTCTCGATCTGCACAGTGTCCGAGGAAACTCCTGAAGTTCTGGAGTTTGCACATAAGCCATCCCCCACCCCACGCCCTTTAATTCCCATATAGTAATTCACTTTCCAGAATAATGTCCTCTTGAACATGTTCTTACATATACTTCGTTAGACTAGTAAAACTGGCGCGTTTGTAATATAGAGGGCGCCGCATCGCCACGTGAAAGTAGTTTCCAGGTACCGTTGCGAACGCTATAAATGGCGAACGCCAGCGCTCTAAACAGTTAAGGAAGGAAAAAAAAAAAAAAAAAAAAAAAACTAGACAAACCGCCTTGGCAAACCAACTTTCCGGGAATCCGTTTCTCTCTCTCCTGTAGCTATAGGAAGTCGGCCTACCACGTGACCTCTAGTGTCTCGGCTGCGCTGGGCGGACTCGCGGCCCAGTATGCTTGGTTCCCGGTAGGTTTTAATAAAAGCGCGCATGGTTCGCCTCGGCCAACTGCTTTGCGTATACGTTTTTCCCGATATGCTTGCGCAAGTATACGCTACGTTTCTTGCAACGCATACATTTGTATTTTTCGTTGCAACGCGCGAGTGCGACAGCCGCTCAATGCTGCCGCCCAACCACTGCCTTCTCGAAACAGTGCGCGCTCACCATGGCGGTGGGAAGCACTAAGATCTATACCGCAACATGATCCCGTGCTGGGACAACGTTGGCGAAATCGTGTGACGCTCCTGCCTAGTTTTTGATGCGAAAGATTCAAATGGCCCATTGAGCGAAAAAAAGCCGGCGTCTGTCGTCTGGACGAGCGAAAAACGGCCCCTAAATTCCCATTGGCTGCGACGCCACATCACGAGCGCGCCTCGACGGAGCAGAGCGGGCGAAATGGTACATGTGCAATAGCGCGCCAGGTGTTGCGTGAGGGGAGAGGGCATCGCCGCGACGGCACGTCACCCTCGCAAGCCTTCGTTATCCGCGTGTTCCTTGTCCGCGCAAGCTCTCACCTGCAGTCTAACTGCTCCTCGGTAAGGCCCACTGAAAACGAGCCACGTCCCTTACCACTCCTCATCGCTTAGCGATCTTCACGGATGGGGAGGTTGACCCAATATGCAAAAACTGCGATAGAAATGTCATAGCAAACCAAAGCCACATCCTCTGGGAATGCGAGGGCCAATTCCCCCACCCAGAGAGCCAGCTCCCTCAGAAACGACGTGGGAGACCCTAATACGGTCCTCTGAAGAAAAACTACAAAAAGGAATCATTGCCTGGGCGGAAAAAGTCGCCGCAGACAAGCGGCCATCTACAAAGCCCTGAAATTTCTCTTAATAAAGTTGTTTTCTCCTCCTCAAAGCGCTCGCTTGCCCGCGAGGAGTTTATAGCTCGAAGGACCGTTCAGCGGCGTTCAAATGAGCACTAATGCTTTCGCATTCACAACTCATAAGAAGCGCTCAGGTGTTTTCAGATTTTTATTTATTTATTATGATTTCCTGCCTCCTAAATTAATTCATACATCTCGGACTTTGACGCGACTCTTGCGCGGTTGCGTGTGTTTCGTGCCGTTTCTATAGCGCGCCGATCGAGAGCGAGTGGGAAGTTAGCAACGTGACCCCGCGTGCGCAAACACAACACCCGCGTTTAGAAAACGAGGCAGGGTCACGTGGCGGACAGCGTGATGCATGTGCCTGTTGAGGCTATATTTTGAGCCTGAAGCTCGGCTCCTTACCACACGCTCTCCTATGTGACGCATAAGAGATGCGAAGCATCCAGGGGACGTATTAGCTGTTTACGTAAGCGTCCGAAGGCGCTGTTGACACGGCTGTCCTTTTGCGTGCATGTGCGAGGACATGTCCTTGTCGCCACACGGGAAGTTTTCTTTCTTTTTTCTTTTCGGCCCTCTCTTTCTTCTCGCCTATTTTAAGCCGGAAGAGCGAGCTGGTCATTTGTGTGCCATTCTCCCGGCATACATATGAAATAACTGGGAAAGGCAGACAGTTGGGAATAGGCGACTGTATAGCTGCGCACAAACGAACCGAAGTGCGAACCGGTTTTTCGCACATGCGCAGTGACGCTAAACCTATCTTTAGGGTGCGCAAACCGCTTATATACGTTGGTTATTTCTAAAACTCCCAGGTGAATTTATTCGGAAGAATGGCTTCAGCGGTGAAAGGGGCGCCGAGGGAAGCAAGCGTTGGGAAGGTTAACCGTAACGTAACCAACGCTACCCCGGAGGCGCTATATACGGCAGCTTGAACGCACAACCAAAAACATGCAGTGACGGCGTCCGGCATCCGGGAGGCCCCGAAAATAGCACCGCATATTGAACGAGAACAGACACGCGCCCGCATCGACATTTGCTTTAGCCCGATGAGTCCAGCGAAGCTACGTGCATGGTCCATATGGCGCGTTGGGAGGAGCGCATGCGCTTCGTCCATAACGTCATGGATTTTGACGGCGTCTACTCGGACGAATTATATTTTTATCGCTAAAGATCGATTGCGTTCTATTCTAAAAGATCGAGACTGAAGTTTCAACGTCGGTTGCGCACTGCACGGGTGAGATCACTTCGAAGCACAAGTGCCCTGGGACACACTTAAAAATCGAATACATACGGAAGTTATCCGGTTAAAAGTGTTTCATAATACATATCATTCAAGGACTGGACTTGACCGAACGCAAAATATATTTAGGGAGAGAGCGGTGTGGATCAGAGAACAAACGGGGATAGCCGATATTCTAGTTGGCAATAAGCGGGGAGAAATGGAGCTGGGCAGGCCATGTAATGCGTAGGATGGATAACCACCGGTGGGCCATTAGAGTTACAGAATGGATACCAAGAGAAGGGAAGCGCAGTCGAGGACGGCAGAAAACTAGGTGGGGTGATGAAGTTAGGAACTTTGCAGGCGCAAGTTGGAATCGGCTAGCGCAAGACAGGGGTAATTGGAGATCACAGGGAGAGGCTTTCGTCCTGCAGTGGACATAATTATAGGCTGACGATGATGACGATGTGTCCGTACGAAGAGAACATTCGCTCAAAGGTAAAAAAATACAGGTGCCGGACTGACCTCCTTAATTTTTTTTAAACACAATTTCGGACTAGAACAAATTGTCTGAGGAGCTAGTGCCCATAGCATCAAATGATAATTTTTTTCCTTACTAACATTTTTATGTATAAAGATTCTGTGTTTTTTTCTAGCACGATGTTATTTCTTTTTCTCGCCACCAACACGCGGTGGTATTTTGTGTACCTTTTCATTTTCAACCCACCCACAGTAATGCCAGAAATGACGCTATGGGCATTATGATAAATAAATAGATAGATAGATAAATAAATAAATAAATAAATAAATAAATAAATAAATAAATAAATAAATAAATAAATACACATTGATGCAGTCGCTGCGCAATCAGTTTCAATACGTGTTGACGGCGCGATGGTGGATTATTGACATGAAGAAAATTGAGTGGGTGTAGACGGTTGCACAATTGGAAACGGTAAGGTTTCTTTCTTTCCTTGTTTTAACAGCGAAGCTGTTCTAGTTAACCGTAAAAAGTGGCGCCTGCTGTTGCAAAACCTCGCCGAGCTACGAGGTCACTGCGTTACCTAGCAACCACCTCGCAGAGCGGCGTGTGCCTCGCCTCCTCTCCGTGCCATGCACATGCGTGCCTTGACATGGGACGTTAAGGAGAGGGAAGGAGACCATGCGCGCGGCGCGCGCAAAGAGAAAATGAGAGCTAGTTGAGAGAGAAAGAAATTGTAGCAGCACCAACGAGGCAACGCGCGGAGCTGCTGCTGACGCCGTCCGCGTTTCCCCGCGTTCGCGCCGTACGTGCGCGGTATGCGTGACTGTAGCAGGCGCCGCTGGCGGCGGCTCGGCAGGTTTCGATCAGCCACGCGCCGGCAAGTGTGGAGGCGCAGCTTGGCCGTGACGTCACCGGGGAGATCAAGCTCGGAGCCGCCGCGACCGCGGCAGAACTCTCGTTGACTCTGTGGCGAGTACATGTAGCCTTGACATGGGACGACCAAAGAAGATCCGGACAGCCGAAGAAAAAGCCGCTCAGCTTGAAGCGCGCCGCGCGGCCAAGCGAGAATCCTGCGCGTCGGCGGCGAGCCGATTCGGAATACCATGCCTAGCAGCACTTAGCATTTCCTAGCAGAACTTAGCCAAACCTAGTAAAACCTGGAAGAAGCTAGGTCGATCACCAGCTCCGCTGTTTACTCCAGCCTCGCGCCACTAATGCAAGCTGCCCATTTTTTTATATTGCAAGAATATAACACCGAATAAACGGAAATAAAAACAAAATAAAAAACTTGCGTGTAATACCGTGCCTATCCGCGCGTACAGACAAGCTTCATGTTTGTAAATAAAAGACCTATAACATCGCTAGAGCGCCGGCGCGTGGGCATAATAAAAAAGAAACGCTTTTGCTTTTTTTTTCGTCAAGCCACTTCAATTCGTAGCCGCAATTATCGTGCATGGCTTCCTGTACGACAATAAAACAGAACTGGACTTCTCGGCTTTTTTTCTTGGATCCCTGACAATCCAGACCCCAGAGCACACACTTTCGCAATGACGGAAACTTTCCCCACGTGTACGCACGTTTCTGACGTCACATGTTCAAGCAAACACAACCGGACCATTTCCGCGCCTTCAACTTTATTGTGAACAAGGCTCCCGTGCGGGAGCCGAAACATCTTAATTTTTATAAACTTTCGTGATAGGTGTCCGTTTTAATTGTCGTCAGCTATAGGACAATATCATCATGTGCGCCTGCCAGAACCAGCAGGTTCGCGGTAGGCAACGGTGTATGCAGCTATCTGTGAGACGTCAAGGCATAGAGCAGGTTCATATAGGAAGGCAAGTGCGCTGTAAGCGCCGCAATCACCGCGGCTTTGCGGAAACTACGGGCCTTTTCTGCACGAGATGTCGTGGTGCTGACGGATTCCAAGTCAGCGTTACAGAGATTGCATCGTGGCCTACCTTTAGAGAAATTTACAAGGCAATCTCTGGCAATGATTAACGATCTGACAAGCAAAGGATTTAACATAAGATTCCAGTGGATACCATCACACGTAGGAATTGATGGAAACGAGGAAAGCTGACGCCCTTGCTCACCTAGCGCTGACATGTGTCCCAAAAGTGAAAGCTCCAAAGCTTTTCAGAACCCTAAGGGTGCAATCCGCCTTCACTTTAGGGAGATCCACAAGAATCCCCACGAAGCCTGTGTGACTCATGATTTACCCGCGAAGATGCGACGCTTTTATACCGCATCAGAACCGACTCCGCGTACACCCCAGCTTGGTTATTCAAAACTGGGCTTCGCGCATCCCCATTCTGTGCTTTCTGTGGTGACATTGGTGACATCGAACATTTCATTTGGATATGCCCGCCTTCAACTTTATTGTGAACAAGGCTTCCGTGCCAGAGCCGAAACATCTTACTTTTTATAAACTTTCGTGATCGGTGTCCATTTTAATTGTCGTCAGCTAGGACAATATCATCATGTGCGCCTGCCAGAACCAGCAGGTTCGCGGTAGGCAACGGTGTATGCAGCTATCTGTGTGACGTCAAGGCATGGATCAGGTTCATATAGGAAGGCAAGTGCGCTGTAAGCGACAAAGCGATGAGAGGAGGGCACTCCTGCGTCACTGCTGAATGAGGCTAGTAAGAGATGAGACCCATTTAATATATGCTATACGTCGTTGTCGCTCTCGCTCTTCCCTTTTTAAGTATCAAGGCAACACTTGTGGCATCTTCTGGTTGCTTCAGAAAACCCGCGAAATGGGGGCGAAATACAAAAATGCCGGTGTAACGTATTGGGTGCACGTTAAAGAACCACAGGCGGTCAAAATTAATCTGGAGCCCCCACTACGGCATGCCTCATAATCATATCTTGCTTTTGGCACGTAAGACACCCGAATTCTTAAAGCGAAGCTTTCTTTGTCTCACTGATTCGTCCGTGAGCGCCGAAAACGCACTGCAGGAAAGTCAACTTACACAAGGGAACTATCTGCGCCCACAATAGAACAACGGCGCACGACATAAGTATCGTAGAGCACTACAGGGCCGGTATTTTGTAGCGATGCCTTTCCGGTGCTAATGACTTTTCGCGCCTTATCGCGCTTTGTCAGTGGTCAGAGCGACGGTCCGCTCGCGTTATCAACGGGATCAGCCGGCCGTGAGCGGTGGATGATAAGACTAGTATAGAATAAGTCATATGGCATCGCTACAAAATACCGGCCCAGTATACATTCGCAGTTGTACCCATAAGAACAATGGGAACTGGAACGCCACGCAACCCAGACGAACTGCATATATCTGCATTGCATTACGTGCGTCACGCAATGCATTTCCGGCCGTCACCATGGGTAGGCCGCGGGTGCAGCGCACGGCAGAAGAGGCTGCCGCAGGCGAACGTAAGCGCGATTGTTCCCGTAAGGCCGATCCCGTGTATCGGCAACGGCAGAGCCTCTGACCGTCTACCACAGCGATCTCAAGGCGATACTGTGCAAGTGTAGAGTCGTCCGTGAAAGTGTGAGTATGTGCGTGTAATCAACGGCTACAATGATCTAAAACAAAGGCCATGCAACTTAATGAAATGCGCCTTCATTCAACTTCAACGTTAAAAAAATACAATCCTACAACGCAAGCACACGGGCGTTTCTGCACTTCGCGGCCGCCGCGGCTGGGATTCGATCCAGCGACCTCGTGCTCAGCAGCGTAACGCCTTAGCTGACTGAGCCACCCCGGCGGGTAAATACAACCCTAAACAAGCAATCAAATCGCATATAGTGACGTCACATACGAGGTCGTTCCAGATAGCCCTCACTGCACAAGGCGCCGCCAACACCGTTCTGAACTTGTGCACGTAGTGCGCATGAAGCCCTACGTCATCGAGTGACTGTACGAGTGACTTTCATTTTCACCAAGCGAACTGTATTGTCTAGCATCGAGGCGATGCTCTTTTGGAGAGAGAGCAAATGACGCGTACTCTATCTAGACGTTTAAACGACGATGACAGTATGTGCATTAACTGACTCTGAGTATAGTAGGACAGGGTATTCGAAGACGAAGAAGATGTCTTTGTGCTGGTGATTCTTAAGCTGTTCCGCCGTCTTGTTCAACGTGTGGTCTCTTGTTCGCGTTGACTCGTGACAATATGCATCGCATCGGGTCGCTCCGCATTTCTTGGGTTCGTTGCGTGGTCGTTGGCTTTGGACTTTGACTGTGATTCAGTTTGCATGGGAGCAAGCTTCGCGTTCAACCATCTTTCTTTAAGAAAGGGATTTTGATTCTTTTTTTTTTTTTGCTTTATTTTGTATATGCACGGTCGATAGCTTTCCGTAACCTTGAGTCTTCTGTAGATTTAAAACTACCTAATGCGTGAAGCGGAGGACCAGGCAACGTTGTCTTGCAAGAACTGCGGCAAAACACAGCGGAGTTATCACGCGTAAAAAATTAGCACATATCTTCATAACATATAGCCAGCAACACACACACGCACACACAAACAGTTTAAAGTTAAAGCTATTTCCATTAACTCCAGATAAGCACACTAATGCCATGGACCATTTGATACAATTATTCGCAATTTTAAGAGAGCCTGTCTCGGCCTATACAGCACTCACAAGCAATAACAGACTTTCCATGCACATTTGTCTTCCCGGAACGTTCATATATTGGGCTGTAACCACGCTCCGCACAGAAGCGTGTTTCGCCATGCCGGCCAGTGTACCGCAGCTTCCAGAGGGGCCAAAAAGCCAAAAAGCTGACGCTCAAAAGCGGTTCCAGACGCAATCCTTAATTGGCATTCACCGCGCGACCATTAGTTTAGCAGTGTATATATACGTACGCGGACTCGACGGGCGCCTGTTCTTTTATAAGCCGCGATGCCATGCGCCTGCAGCGCACAGTTTTATGCCTTAACATCATTACTCTCTCGTTAGCGGCTGCCATGGAGAACAAGAAGAGAGAGGGAGGGGGGGGGGGGGGCAGCCAGCTCGGTTACGCTTACGCTCGGCTCGCTCGCCTCGCGAATCAGTTGCCGCACTCTGCTTCGTGGCGATGGTTCTCCTTGCATTTGTCTGGGTGTGTTTTCGGGCTCTTCATATGCCAGCAAGAGGGAACAAACGAATGTTTTCATATAGAGGAACGGTGGCACGCTGCGCCCCGCCGGCATTGCTGTATGTGCTATATGTATGTATGCACACGATTACACACAGCGACATAGACAGCGGCGGTACGCGCAGAGAATTTGGCTAATGAGGCGGCACTTTCCCGCTGCCATCGAATGCTGCTGTGCGCAAGTGTTCTAGCCGCATGCGTATATCAATGGTTATATGTGTTTGAGCACGCGGCTCGGGAAATGAGCTCAGAAGGGCTCCGGAGCCGACATATAAGCGGAGACTTTTGCATTTGTGAGTAATACACCGGCAGATGGCATATATCTCGAATTTCGAGAGATGAATGAATGAACACAGCGACCGACGGAGCGGTTGTTTCACAGCAAAATATGGAAAGGACGTCGCGTGAATCACTCTTTATAGTCCGACTCACCGATAGCTATAGCCAGTCTAACGATGTGCGCTGTTTCGCACAGTGTCGGCTGCCGAGAAACATTCACAGTCCGTGTTGTTATGCGGATCGAAGCGGTCTGGTCACTGCGCAGCCCGATGTAGCAGAGTGGCATACCGTCGCGATGTCATGCTAACGCGTGACGGTCTCCTGCGCCATGACGTCACTACACATACACCGGGGAAATGAAACCAACATTGCTTCGTAGAAACGCTATTACAGCCTATTATTTAGGGCGCTCTGAGACTTGCCAGTATTTTTTCAGGGGTTTCGAGGAACAGGGTGATCCGGTAAAAATTGGAGGTGCATCCGTCGTTTAGAGATGGTACCGAGACTTTATTGCTCTTGGCAATCGATCTGATGGTTAGTGCGTAATTGTTTACGACGAAGACACACACTCTCAGTGAGGCTGCCGGACGGAAACTGTCTGCTTCCAATAGATTAAGATAAACAGTTTTTGCCAAATATATAGTAACGGGACTATGTATGTCTTATGCAACGATTAGTATGAAAAGCGGTGCGTACCCAGTGTTACATACCCAGTGACACAAGTTGGTCCGAAGGCTGGTTTTGAACCCGGGTCTTTTAGCACCGCAGCCTGCATGTTCTACCAATTTGACCATGGACTACCCAGTGACCCGAATTGGCGGGAAACAGGTTAGGCACGGACGTACATATGCATAGATAGATAGAGAGAAAAAGAGAGAGGAGACGACAGGCAGGGAAGGTAAATAGATACATATATACATACTGACATACCGCGAACTGGGGGAAGTTTCCCAAAGAATGCTAGTAGCATTAAAAAAATGCGGCAGAACCCGCCTCACGATGGCTGTCGACGGTAATACGATTAGCACAGAATCACATCGAAATGAGTTATGTATGAAGCGTGTACTGCAGCGGGCATCACGCTTCCCTAAGAACACTCAGCGTCATCTAGCGCCGCCGCCGCAAAGCCTGCGCGTGGCCTCCGAAATGCATGGCGCTGGTGCGCGCAAACGCCAAGAAACGCATCGTGCGGCTATACCGGGCTCCTACTATCTCGCGCTTCCTTTTGGACACGCTGCGCCACCTAGTGGCACTGCAGAGAAGTCCGCGCGTAGCCTTCGAGACGATAAGCGTGGCGCGCCGGTGCCTGCGAACGCTGAGAATTGTTCCCTCGTTTGTCGCACACTCTGTGACACATATTCAGCTACCCAAGTTGGCAAGATTTTCATCGAAGGGCGGCCCATATCCTGTGCATTCGTGGCGCAGCTCGCTAAAGCGTTGGCGTGAAACACGTTTATTGAAAAGCGCAATATTCCCAGTGCCTTTATGGCGCAGCCTGCTAAAGCTTCGAGTTGCTGTCCTCGAGGAACCGTTGTGACGTGGGCTCGATTCCGTTCGGCATCGAATAGGTTTATGGGATCTTTTTCGTCATTGTAGAGCGGCACATTCCCAGTGGCACATACCTATATAGGCGCCAAAGTTGGTGTCAAAGGCATTCACTGAAGAGTGGCACACACCTACTGGCGTATACCCAGTGACTCAAGTTGGCATCAAAAAAGTTCCTTGAAGAACAACACAGACCGAGTAGCACATACCCAGTGCTTCAAGTCGACGTCAGAAAGTTTATTCGAACAGCGGTACCTGCCCAGTACCGCACCTACAGTGACCCACGTCGGCGTAATAGAGGTTCGTTGAAGACCGATACGTATGTACACATTGCCACATATACTCAGTGACTCAAGTTGGTCCGATGGTTAGTCTCGAACCCTGTTTCCTCCGCACGGCAGCCCGATGCGCTACCCCCATTCGACCACATACTATCCAGGGACCCAAGTAGGTGGCAAAACGATTAGATAGAAACATAGCCACCGGAAAGTGTGTGAAGTATCCTAAGAATGCCCACTCATTAAACTGAAAAGTCGGAAATTTCATATCAGCATCCTTTAAAAGGGGTACTTTGTTGAACAGAGTCCACCAGCCAACCACCACTATATATGAGGATATATTGAACTATGACCGCTCGTGAGCCATCTGTGGTTTGTGAAGTGCGCGACACGGTACGGTGAATGAAGATAAACAAGAAGCAGACGACAAGGAGTGCGCGCGCGGAGGCGAATTCCGTGCTGGTTGAAAGACGACAACGTCGAAGACCGTCCGGCACGTGAACACGCGGCGCAAGAAGAAAAAACAAAAGAAAAAGGCATCCAATCAGAAGAAACCACGGAGCTTCAAGCGGCCAATCAGCATAAGACTAATCGGCCAGAGTGTCAGAAAAGCGAGGCGCGCTGGCCGAAAAAGGGAGAGTTCCAGGAAGCGACGCCAGGAGAAGGTTGGCCACCGGACGGGGAGTTGAAGACGGCCTGTCGGGTTCCGGACACGAGCCTCCAGGACGTCACCCGTTCGGGATCTCCTGCAAACCCGTTCCTGGGCGTAGCCATTCTACTCGATCGGGAACTGCTGCCTGAGGCCGGCGAGCTTCTGCGCCCGTAGGCAGAACGTGACCAGTCGGGCTACGGGCCCGAGTTCCACGCCCAGCTGCCTGGCCAGGACGCCGCCGCCGCCACCTGCCTTCTCTCTCCAAGCCAGAGCTGCCGCGCTCTGGTAGCCTGTCCAACGGTCCCATAACACCGGCCTTTGGTGAGACGAATGCCACGTCTTTCGTTGTTTCGCCGCCTCCCATCCTCTGCGAACTATTAAGCACCCTCACACACGACCACAGCGCGGACTTGTGTGCTTTTAATACCATGAGTGTGCTCTGGGTGTTTTCTTTTGCCGTGATATTTCTTGAAGTGTTTATTTAAGGGTTACTTTTCGTGTCTAGTCATTATTAAAAGTTTGGCATCACACCATCATGCTCCCAATTTTTTATGCGATTAGTATGATTAGGGTACCTGACGCACTTTACGTTGTTGGTCGGTCGGTCGGTCGGTCTGTTGGTCCTACTGACTGACTGGTCTCTAACCGTTTTCCTACCGACTTGGGTCACATGGTAGTTCATGATCTAATGCTGTGCTGAGTGAACAGGGTTCATGTTCTAATGATCTAATGCTGTGCCGAGAGAACAGGGTTCCAAACCAATATAGGTATGCGGCTCCGGGTATGCGGCGCTCTTCAATGAACCTCTTTGATTCGAACATGAGTAACTGGGTATGCTCCACTGCGTATGTCAATGACAGAAAATATCCTTTAAAATTTCTCCGCTGCTCTGTGGAATCGATCCCGCGCCGCGCACGCGCACTTCGAGGCGGCGCCGCTTTAGGGCGCCGCGTGTGCGATGGAGGAGCCCGGCTGCATACACGTTTCGGCGTAGGCGATACGGTTTGTCGGTCGTTCTACATTGCTTCCAAGTGCACAAATTATGAAACGGACCATTTGTTAAAGAGTTGCCTGGCTATATATATATATATATATATATATATATATATATATATATATATATATATGTGTGTGTGTGTGTGTGTGTGTGTGTGAGCATTGCTATGTTCCTGCTTTGGTGCTGTATTCTTGTCTCAGTTATTTAACCTTGTGGTTGACCCGCCGGGGTGGCTCATTCAGCTAAGGCGTTGCGCTGCTGAGCCCGAGGTCGCGGGACCGAATCCCGGCCCCGGCGGCCGCATTTCGATGGAGGCGAAATGCAAAAACGCCCGTGTGCTTGCGTTGTAGTGCACGTTAAAGAACCCCAGGTGGTCGAAATTATTCCGGAGCCCTCCACTACGGCGTGCCTCATAATCAGAACTGGTTTTGGCACGTAAAACCCCAGAAAGAAGAAGAACCTTGTGGTTGATATTTCATAACCTATACTTTGATATATTTGCCCGACATAGCCCTACTTCTGCACAAGTGTTGCTGTTGTTGCTATTTCTTCGATATACTTTTTCAGTTCTGTACCTGCTCCTGCTATGTCTTGAAAGAAGACAGCAGTATCTGATCTGTAAAATAAATAAATAGTCATCGCTTGTCCTTAGGCCCAGATATCGCTCAGACATCGCCTAGATATCGCTCAGACGATCTGTCCAACTTGTGCACTGCAGCGAAGAGCACGGGTCGCGTCGGCTAACTAGAAATGCTCGTTCGCAAATCCATCTGCGATCCTTCCATTAATCCGCGGTCATGCGTTAAGAGGATTAGTGGAGGGGACTCAGGACGAGCTTTTCTGGTTCTCGCTCGTCATGGCTGATTGCGTTACGTAGATTGGCGATCCTAGTGATCCGGAAGTCAGGCGACAAGGCATTGCGAGCCTCTCGATTACCCTTCGAGCACCGCCTCCGACATGATTGTCCATACAACAGCCCGGAGAGGACCCCTGCACGCTTGTCTCCCCAGAGTGCTAAGTTACCATTCATAGAAAAAGAAAAGAAAAACTGCACTTGCGTGACCTTGCAGAATCGCCACCCAATTTCCCCAGCGAAGCTGTTTTTTTTTTTTTTTTTTTCGTGCAGTTGCAACCAAATTTCAGTTGCCTCCAATTAAATCACACACTTCTAAATGTTGCCCCTATAGAAACCTTCCAGAAGCATATAACGCATTTGGGCACTTAGCAAATAAATTTTACAACTGCAGTAATTTATGCACACATATATTACTTTGCAAGAATATTGTTCATAATATTACCGCATGCACATTTTCACCAGATATGATCTTGTTGGAGTTTAAAGTTCCGCCAGAGCCGCAAGTTAATTTCTGCGTTTTTCCTAAAACACAGTTATAACACTATGTATAACCTGAATACGTAATTTTCTACTACGGCCTGTAATTTGTCCGCGGATTTGGAACTTTGTTTACAGATTACCTATAGCCTGCCTCCAATGTTAAACAAATATAAACAATGCGTTTTTTTGTAGATGATCGAGGAGACCCTAGAATATATAACGGGAAAATAAGTGAGGGAAGGGAGAGTTCAGTAATTATTTGCAACGCTTCTAATCCATATAGTAACAACTTTTTTTAGCGCACAAAGAAGAACACAAAACTGAAAGGAACGACGTACGTGGACACAGCGCCGTTCCTTTCAATCATGCGTTGTTCTTTGTGCGCTAAAAAAAGTTCTTACTATGGATTAACAACATGCCCAAGCATATCTGGTCATAAAAGTCAGTTTTGTCACACATTGCGCTGAACATGCCCCTGCTTCTAATAGACATAAACTTGGCGTAAAATAGTTATCTCGGTTTACTGGGAAGCACAGCTGATAACGCCAGTACGGCACTTTAGAACACGACTAAGTTTTTCGCAAATTCAGTATTTTTGTTTCACACGCATTTCAATTCGCACAAATATTTGCCATAGCCTTCGCAAGCAAATTTTCCATAGCGGTTGTAAACATTTGATCTTGGTGGCGTTAGTAGTTATGTCACGGATACTTTCAAAATATTGCGTCGCTCGTAAAAGTCAATCTATGCTCTCAAGCATTTTATTGCGCAGTTTATTACACAGGACACAGCCAACTGAAACACTATAGATTTTGCGTACACATGACCCATACCATGCAGTTAATTTTAACAAATGTTAACTTTGTGTAGCATAGAGCTCCCTCAGACACTTGGAAACATATTGTAAAAAAATAACATAACACTTTCGAGTACATGTGTAAGAAATGTTTTGCACAAAATTGCATTTAGTATTTTATTTCTCACACTAATTTGCCATATATAGCTTTCCCCAGGTACCTGCTAAATGTAATCTTCGTGGCGTTTTTAGTTATATCAGGACAGTGGGCTAAATGTCACGCCGCCCGTAAAACATAATAATAAGGCTTCGCAGCGCTTGCATGAGTGATTTATTGCAAAAGCCGCAATAAACCCACAAAGTTTGAACTTTTCCTACACATCACCTGTCACCTGACCCTTAGTTTTTGCAAACGGAGACAAGGTGCCTCGTTTGGTTCGGCGACGACACCGGGCGAACGTTGTATATATCGCATGAAAATATATAGACATAAAAAGGAGGGTTCAAGAATTATTTGCTACGCTCCAATTAAGCCAGTAACGTAAAAAGTTCGCGAGCAATTGCACTATAAAGATTTCCCCCGTTTCTTCTGAACATAAAGTAGGTGTAATTCAGAGTTATCTCGGGGCATTGGGAAACGTAGCTGATAACGGCAACGCGACGCTTGCGAACACTTGCCTAAAATATATATTTGCAAAATCTGTATTTGATTCACACGCATTTCACTTCGCACATAGATTTGGCATAAGAGGTCCGCCCATTTTTGTCAAGTTTGATCTTGGCCGAATATGTAGTTGTATCATGGCAGAAGGCTAAATTTTGCGCCGCTCGTGAAACTAATATATTTCGAACTATGCGTACAAATTAGCCATAACATGCCCCTTGTTTTCACGAAATTTAAGCAAGGTTCCGCGTCTAGTTCTCCGAGAACACCTGAGAAACGGACTACGAACCTCGTATGACACATGAAAATAAGCAAGAACAAGGGATCAGTAATTCTTTGCAACGCTATTTAATCCATGAATGCGAAAAATGTCACCATTAAACTTAACATTCCTACCATTTTCGCTGGATCTGAAGTTGGTAACTTGTACAGTAATGGTAGGAATTTGGGAGATGTAGCGGTATGACACTCTGAAACGCTTCGATAAGTAACTTTCTACAAAGGCTGTGATTATGCTACAGAGATAAAAGCATTTTCGTTAGTCACGCAGGACGTGCTTCTCTTACTCCAACGAAACACCGTGCCGTACATATAGTTCACCAAGGAGACCGGGGAACATGTAGCAACTACATGGTGTGTATAAAGTAGAAAAAATCTGAAAACACCAGTATTCAGTAATTATTTTCAAAACGCATAACTAAACTAGACACTTCAAACTTTCTGTACACGTCACCTATAGAGTAGCCGTAGTTCACTCAGAATGTGAAATCTGTCATTTAATTATGGTCCTTCTATATACGGAAGAGGGAAAAGCTTTGCACCGCTTCTAAGAAAAGGAGGGCTTAAAAAAGTTCATTGAACCCCTACTTATCACAGACATTTGAAAATTTGCCTTCCTATTGCCCTTAACAGACCATACATTTATTTAATATAGGCTTCGTGATATATTTAGCTTTGTTCATTAATACCGCGAAAATTGCCATATAACGTTTTTTGAGCGCATTAACAGCTTCGCTGCAAAATAAAAGCGAGCATGCATTTCGGGCACGCACATACACAAACATGATAGGAAATAGAGAATTAGCGACCTGTCTGAGCAAGTACATTGCGTGCGTAAGTATTGCTAAAACGCATGAAAAAGAAAAAAGAAAAAAAAAAATGACAAGCTTACTTTAATTCGAAGCGTCCTAGCGGCAGTTCCGAGCCCACCGTGAACGTTTTGATGCGGAAGACACACACACACACACAAATCATAATAATAAAAGAAAGAAGAAAAAAACTGGAATATGTAGAATTTTCAAATGACGCGGTGTAATTCATGCTTCATTTTCACTTGCGAAAGAGCAAGTGAAAATGTGTTTTAGCGGGTGAAAACGTACGATCGAAGATCTCGTGCCCACGTTCGACTTTATCAACTTATGAATCTAACGCCGTCTCTTGGTATCGGCCGGAAGTGCACATTAGGTACGCAAAGCTGAATCACTGTTAAAAAAAAAAAAAATGAAAAAAACGAAACAAAAAAATGCGCCCGAACGGGGGCTCGAACCCCGGACCGTTAGGTTAAAAGCCTAACGCTCTACCGACTGAGCTATCCGGGCGCTCGGAAATGGTCTCTCAATAGCCCTTGTTAAACTACATCAGTAACCTTTGAATGTACATTTATTTTCGCGTAAATTTTGCATATCTCTCATATACTATAGGTGGCGAATGTCTGATCCTAAAAATTAGCCGCGTGAGAACGAGGATGATTCTTAGACTGTTTTAGTTACACTACGAGAAGTGTTTCCTTGTTTTCTCTTTGCCGACTCTGAGAGACAAGTTGCAATTGCAACCGTGGAGTGCGCCGACACAACGGAAACTACTCGTAGACGCGTGCAAGCTTTTCAAACGCTAGAACCAGGAACATCACGAGGAGGAACATCGCAAAGTTTACAGCCCTCTCCGCTGTGGTCATTGCAGTCACGAAGACATTCGAAACGACGAATTGTGCGTGATATCTTTCCCGTCACTGTGGGTTGCGCCATTTCACTAGTGAACAAGGGCGAGATCGACATGCAGATGACTGTTGCGAGGTTGTCAGGTTATTAGAACTAAACGGGACTAACGCAGTGTGCCGTCGCCGTTCACGTTACGTTCACGTCATCTACGGGTGCAGTTGGTGAAACGGTTCCTGTCGATGTACTCTGGTCTTTGGGCCCGTACGAAGGATCAAACCGCTCGTGAATTTGGTTTTCAAGTGCCATAGTCTGGGTACAGAACATCCGAGTAGCACAGGACGTCCAAAAAGAACGAACCGGAATCGCTCTACGGCTGGCTCAAACAAAACCCAGTAACGCCACTCAAAAACGTGGTAAGAACCCCAACATGGCACTCTGATTCGCACTTTCGCCCCTATCAGAGTGGACGACAAACGCTTGCAGCGTGCCGCTGAAATTGTACTTCGACTACCCTTGACTGTATTTGAACATGTACAAGAATACCAACCCCTTATTTGACGCTCTTCATGGTGACATTTTTTTCCCTGCTATATAGATGTCTTCTCAATCCATGCTAGAACTGTTCAAATTTCACTAGTTCTTTGCTTGCACATGTCACTAGTCCTTATGCACATGTATATGGGAAACTCGGGTACATTATTGTCACTTTCATAGAAAATCCAGTGGCATTCAATGCCTGACAAGCGCAGAATGCTGCCCTCTTAGAGAGAATTAGTTTTCCAGAAAAATGGCCAGCTGGCAATCTGCACTAGAGAGACTTGTCTCTCTTTTCAAGAATAAGGCAGACACAAAGTACATCGCCAATTGTCCTTATCACAGTGCACTGTTCACAGTTACAGTTGTCCCCATGGCCAAGGTGCAGCGGTACCACTGAGTGTCAAAAGCAAATGGCTCGACATGGACAGATCCCCGTTATCTCTGACTCAACATCCAAATCCGTCTGGAAGACTTTCGTGGCTTCTCTGCAGGGGCAACGCAAAGATATTTCTGGTGGGGAGGTGAGCAGACCATAGATCTTCATTTTCATAGGGGGTGCACGAGGGCGACTTATCACGTGGCACTACAAGGTGGAAAAAGGGGGGCGATGGACGGAGGACAGGAAAAAATATTGGAGTGTCGACTTCACCCTCTCGGCCCCCTTTAGACCCAATCCTGCTTCTCTGGATAGAGAAGGGTATCTTGCATTTAAACCAGGTATTATCAAATGTTGTTCTACTTGACATTCCCCCTTGATTTCCTACCTAAGTGTACAAGATTGACGATGTGCTTTTCATGCAGCCCACTTCATTGCAGAAATGATTGAACAATGTTATTGGACTGCAGTGTCTAATTCAATTTCTAAACCACCTTTGACATTTTGAACAAACTTGCATATTGTGTACAGAATGCTGTGAAAATAATCTCTGCTGAACATGGCAGGGTTACACTTTTCAAGGAAGCCACAAATTCAAAAAATAATCCTGTGCTCCTCTTCGGGCTTTTGCGGTACCTTCTTCACATGCTGTGACACCAGCAGGGCCGTGTGCGTGATGGCACCAGGATAAAAGCTGTTGATTGGTCAAAGGACAAGGGATGAGAGGGGCTCATTCATTACGCACCACTGATTCTCCCCTAAAACTTTTCTTTGAGTAGGCGTGGTGGCTAAGGCTATCAAAGATGGACAATAAGGACCTCTTCACCTTCTGTTTTTATTTTTTGGTTAGCTGATCTGACATGTAGCTTATTGAGTCTTCTGCTGCACTGCACCATGTTGGTAAAACAGAGTATGTATATAGAAGTACACAGTGAGGAGGAGAGAGAGACTGTGAAGAGGGTAGCAACGACGAGCAAGAAACTTCAGCGGCCTCGTAGTCATTCATTAAATGCCTGTAGCATTGGTAGTACAGAATCATTTAGAAAAATTACTTTGGATGTATGTTCATTGTTCACCAGGGTACAGGAGCCATTACATAAGTTTTCTAGCTCAAAAGTGGTTTAGTTAAGGTGGCTGGACGTCCCTAATTTAGGCGGGACACATTGCAGATTTATCGTCATGGTGCCACTGCTTACGTGTAGGACGGTGTTCTGTCCCGCTTTGGCCTCTACAGACCCTGAATCGTCCAGAAATGCCTGCCCATCTGTGGCCTGTCCTGTGGTGCCGAATAGGCTGTTCACATTCTTGGATGTGGTGGCGCCACTTTCAGAAGGACTCGAGAGGTAGCCAGCGAAGCGAAACAGTGCTGGAAGCAAGGGAGCAGCACCAGCATATTGTAACGATACGGAAAGCAAACTGTCCGCTTGCCCTCGCGTGATTGGTCGGAAGGGAGCTTTTGCTGACGAGTGCACGTTTCTTATCAATCTCGCGAGGGCAAGCGAACACTTCTTTCCAAAGTCTTATAAGATCACACCCCTCCTATAACACATGACCACTTCAGCTCATACGTTTTCTTGATCCAACTACAATGAACTTCTCAATGCATTGGCTAATGAGCCATAACCAAGCCCAAACTGCACTGACCATGCTGTCTTGCTTGTCATGCATGTGGTGTTGGAAGCATGTGAAATAATGCCGAAACGCAAGTGCAAGCTTACAGAAGAGCTTGAATGAGTTTCTCTTCACACAAACAAAACTTTTAATAAATTTTGAAACTCGTTTATATCTCCAACCCCCCTCGTCCCGCTTTGGCGTACGAGGAATCTTGTCACATTAGGTTTAATGACCCTTTGAAGTCGCATGAGTAGAGTGATAAGTAGTCGAACAAGGAATGTCACTTAAAACCAACGTTTCGACACAGGGACTTGTCTTCATCAGCGCAGCAACTGCTTTCCTTAGTAGTGCTTTTATGTATGCTCACTCTCACCCACCCTCAATGGGGGAGGAGGAAGAGAATAGGCTGGGGCATAGTTTTGTGCAGGTTACGTCAAGAAAGAGGCAGTAGACAGACTGGTAATGACATGGGGAGGGAGAAAGGGAACTTGGAAGTTATGAGAGTAAAGGCGAACAATGCGAGTACTGGTTTTGGACTCTGTCAAGGAGTGGAGATAACAGTGAGAGCCAGGAAATGATTTACAGATGCGTTGATACAGATACAACAAGTGTTGTAGCTATGCGAATTTGAATTTGGGGAAAACTACAGTAGCACACTTGAAATCATGCCACGCAGCAGCCTCGTGAATGTGCATGTTCAGACAAGCGAACTTGAGGGCTCAGTATGCTCCACCAGGTGTTGACCAATGAATTGAACAGGTGCTGGTATGGCTTGACAGCGAAGGCCACTTCAGAGAATAATGCCAGGAAATCGCATACGGATGGCGTTCTTTCAGGTTTTCATTGGCCCAACTGGGAGCGTCTTCTCAAAGTCCCAGCAACAATGAAGTGCCGTGCTTCATAGAGAACCCAGTGCTAAATAACCACAATACTGTGCACAATTTCCATATACGTTAGAACACCACCCTACCCCCCAGCGCATACATCCAGCTAACCTCTTTTTCCTGCATGAGCAAGTTTTCAGTGTCGTTGCTGATGTTTTCATAACAAAAACAAGGGGCGATGACCACTGAAATTTTTTAAAAGCAATTGTTAGTGCAGGATAAGCAATGTATGAAGGGCTGCAGAGGATGCACTGAAAAGGCCAAGCCAGCTCGGTCTGTTTATTGCATCTATGCAAAAGTTTGTAGGAAAGTAACATAACAGTAATCCAGTAACTTTTGTGGGACAGTAATTGGTAGCTGTAATCAATTACATTTTAGAATGGAGTAACTGTAATTGTAATCGGTTACTTTTTTTTTTCTCCAACGTTGATAAGTGTGATACACACGGCTGGAAAAAAAATAAGGGCTACTGGGTATAATTGTGTGATTAGTACAGTGAATTGATTCAAGAGTTCCCTTTGAAACATTTATCCCTGTTGGTTGAAGTGCATTAAACTTGTGAATTAGATATGACTCTAAATTTTCTATCCCTGGTTCTGCAAGGGAGTATTCATCTCTTTTCAACATTTACAGTGCAGTCAACATGTCAAACAGAACACATGAGTGCAGAGTACATTTAGATTTTTCCATCCGGCAAGTGTACAATCACCTAGAGTTGCAGCAGATAACTTGTGGTTGGTAGTTTCGGCAAATTTCTACACGCCTATGCAATGCATTGACATTGCTTCCACAGGCACTTGCCGTTAGGGCACCAGCAAAGCGAGAGCCGCATATCTGAGTGTTCCCTGTTCCTGCACGATACATAAATGAGTTTCTTTCTCCTGTTCCTAAATTTGCAACATATGCTGGTAATAACAGCATTTCTGTAGCCTCCTCGTTACTAATGAGGCTTTTTCAGAGGCTAATAAGGTTATGAAGGAATTTGTGGACAAATTAAAAAAAAAAAGGAAAACATTAACACAACACCAAAGAAGTTGAGAGCTAAACGCAGGCAACTTCCTGTACAATATTACCTTTCAGCTGTCAAAAATTAAGGTGTTAAATATGTTGAGGTTCTTGCTGTGAATTACATATTACATGAATCACATATTGCAAGTATTAGGCCATGTTACTGGAGTTTTAAACAGATATCACTATTTGCTCCGAAAATCTGTCACATTATGAGCATAAAAATATCCTTTTAATGTGTTCGCACTCTTTGGGTGCTTCACACACTTTTGGGGGCTATCTATTTATGTTTTTTTGTAGCAACCACGGCGGGTTGTTTGATTGTATCTCTGTATGCTTGTATCTAACCATTTTCCCCGCCTACGTGGGTCAGTGGGTAGTCAGTGGTCGAATGGGTACTGCATCAGGCTGCTGGGCTGAGGTAACAGGGTTTGAAACAAAGTATCAGACAAACTTGGGTCACCGGGCATGTGGCAATGTGTACATATGCGCCACTCTTTAAGGAACCTCTTTCACACCGACACGGGTCACTGTAAACGCAAGACTGGGTAGGTCTTGGGTAGGTTTGAAGAAACTCTTTGATGCCGATGACTTGGAGTACTTGGTATGTGCCGCTTGGTCTGTGCTGGTCTCCAATGAACCTGCAGCAGCCTCGACATCGAAGAGGATCAGGAGAATGGCGGCTGGCTAGGGACAGGCCATTGCCTAAAAAGTGAAGTGGGCATGTGGCTGATGTCACGAGCGGCCCGTGTGAGGCTGGAGGGAGATTCTTGCCGCCGAGAGGAATGCACGTTAGCTAGAGCCTTCTGTTCAGTAAAAATTTACTACTGTTTATTGTGGCTCGTCATCCCTGAATTTTCATGCCACAAGATTGGTGACCACGGACAGAAGACATGACTGATGACAACCGCAACGTTTCCATTGATTAGCGCGGAGCCACCACCACAGATGATAGCGATTGAACAACCCCTGCATCACAGCGCGACGTGGCCGCACTCGCTGAGGTTACCCCAGAACTGGCCAGCGTACCCGCAACTCTGGATCGCTCAAGTAAGCAGCCAGTTCAACATAGCACGAGTCACATCGCAGATTCAAAAATTCAACCATCTTGTATCCTCGCTGCCGCCCGAGATTGCCACCGAGCTTCGTGACCTGATCCTTCAACCCCCAGCGACATCAACCCTTTTGACATCCTTAGACGAGAGAACTCGTCAAACACATGGCAATGTCGGAACAGCGATGGCTGCAGCAGCTTCTCCAAACTGAAGAGCTCGGGGTTCGCAAGCCGTCCCAGCTCCTGCGTCACTTTCAACAGCTCCGTGGAGACAAGGCAACCGCCTTTGATCAAGATTTGCTTCGAGAACTGTTCCTACGTTAGCCCACCTTTGTCCGCATGGTGCTGGTGACCGCTAGCAGTTTGCCTGTGTCCCAGCTAGCCCAACTTGCCGACTCCGTCATGGACGCATCAGGTCCTGCAGTTTCACTCATGGAACGTTCCGATGCATCCACTGTGCAACCTTCGTCCTCCCTGCACAGCTTGCGTGATGAATTCCGCGAGGAGATCTGCAAACTGTCAGACCAGATCGCCGCTCTATCTACTTGACGCCAGCGCTCTTCGTCGCGCGATTGCTCTTTCTCGCGCAGCCACTTGTCGTCATCATCAGGGCAAGGCGAGTGTCGGTACCCTGATGCCAACTTGAAGCACTGGGTATGTGCCAGTAGATGAGTGCTGCTCTTCAATGAACATCTTTGACGCCAACATGGGTAACTAGGTATGTGCCACTGGCAATGTGCCGCTTTACAATGATGAAAATATCTCTTAAATTTATTCGATGCTGAGCAGAATCGGAGCCATGTCACGAGGATTCCTCAAGGACAGCAGCCCGATGCATCTACAGGCTGCATTACAAAGGCACTGGGTATGTGCCACTTTCAATATATTGATTCAGTGCTAATGCATTACCATCGGCAGTCATCGTGAGATGGGTTCTGCCACCATTTTGTCCCTTTAAGTTATTGTAATTCAGTATAGAGCATGAACACGCCAGAATATGTGCTACAGTTTTTAAAAGGTAAAAAAACATTTCTGGGGGGGGGGGGGGTAATTGCAAACCTTTGCTTTTGGTAAGCCTACATCACACTTGTTCAGAAATACAATGTACTAGTATATTAATGATCTGTATCGGTATAGGCTAGCGCAAACATGTTCTCTAAAGGGCCCCCAGCTGGTCCCATCAGAAGTTTTGGTTATACACTGGAAGTGTGCAGCATCATCCAGGGAACGCTTTACAGCATTTTTTTTTCAAACTGGTTCATTATTAGCGGAGATAACAGAAATGAGTTGCCATGTTGCCTCTAGGAAAGCTTTACTGCCAACATTGACACTCTCTCCCTTTGCCTCGACTAGCATCCTGTAAGCTACATTCTTTCCCCGCCTTCTCCAATACCAGAACCAAGGGACTGCATCGCGTTCACATAATGAGCACCGTCTTCCTTCAAAGCGAAACTTTCTTTGCTTCTTCCTTTGACTTTTCTACTGCTGCTGCTGTCGCTGTCTTGCATGCTGCTGCGGGAGGTGGTCGGCAGCGTACGGTACGTACCGACTGTGGAAAAGAGATAGGCGATGTCAAAAAGCATGCATCGTTTGGGGGTGAGGGAGCATGGCAACAATGTCTTCTGTATCTTCCTCGGAGTCACCACAATGCAATCTCCCAGAAAAAGCATTGCAGAAGTTGCTTGCCTTTATGCTCACGTGTAACAGTCCGGAAAGGGATTAGAGAGAGGAGGCAGAGAATGGGTAGAACCGGGTGCATTACCCATTCAGTCACCTATGCAATCGAGAAACAAGTGAACAACTTTACCACTCTTCGCTCCTGGCAGCTCGTCTACACAGCACAGGAAAGGGGCAATGCAAAATCAGAAAGCATGTGTCGTTTGGGATCTTTTCCATAGAGGGAAGCCTACTACTACACATGGCAACCGTTGTGAAGGATAAATGTTAATGCAAGGAAGGGTACTGTGGTAGGAGGACGGCAGTTCGATGTTAGTAGTACTCGGTGTACGGGGCCGAGAGGTGAAATGCACGGGCTTTTCTGTGCTTATGTTCGGCGTGCGGGGGAAAAAAGCGCGGGATTGAGCGTCGCTGGTGCACGTGGTCGGTGCGCAGCCAGGCTGACAGAACGGGCAGTGCAGCGAGATGGAGCGGACCGAATGCCGGCCCACATCCCGGCATCCCAGTCCTGTACTGCAAACCGGGTGCCGCCCCGGCTTCTACCATCGTCGCGGGTCCTGCTGAGCTGAGCCACGTCTCGGCTCGCACGACAGCTGCCGGACTTGGGCTACGTCCCAGAGCCTTGGTCCTGTTCTCCAAACCGGGCGTCGCTCCGGCGTCTGCCACCATCGTGAATCTTGCTGAGCTGGGCCTCGTCCCGGTTCGCACGACCACTGCCGTGCTGCCGGGCTCGGGCTACGTCCCAGAGCCCTGGTCCTGTTTTCCAAACCGGGCGTCGTTTTGTTTTCACCCCACTGCTGTGCTGGGCTTCGTCCTGGCTCTCAACCCAGCACTGTGCTGCCGAGCTAGGGCTACGACCCAGACCTAATGCTCTGGAACCAGGCTAGGTCCTAGGTGCCACCCTGAACTCCAACCGCCGCCCGTACCCACCGCCATCAGAGCCAAGTCCGCCGAGCCGTCGCCACGAGGCCGGACTGCTGATTAGCATTGTGAGTGCTCGAGCGTGACAGTTACCCAAGTTTATCTGTATAGTGTTCCCGTATTCGTCCCATGTGCCGTTTCGTGTCATAAAGACGTCTCTTTGTGTCTCTGGATGCCTTCTTGTGCGTCTGGCTGACCTGCGCCCACACAGTTGCCCACAGGTACGTACGTTTCTGCTATTTATGAAAAATAAACGTCTTGCAATTTTGTCTTACAGAAGGCTGGCGCAAGGCCGCAAAACTGCAGTAAAGCACCGCACTTGATCAAGACAGCACTACATAAGTGGCCGTCCAGCAAATCAACACTCCTGTACCCGACGCAGTATTTTTGTGGCTACGGCGTCGCTCGAGGTCGCGAGTTCGATCCTGACCTTAATGGCCTCATTTTGACGCGGCCAAATGCAAAAACACTTATGACTTTAGATTTAGGTAAACATTACAGAACCCTAGATGGTCAAAATTAATCCCAGTCCCCGCACTATGGTGCGCCTGATAATCAGATGGTGGTTTTGGCACGTAAACCATAATTTCAAACGAAGTTCTAACTAACCGTTGGGGAATGACAATGATAACCTTCTCGCAGACTATGGACAGTGACCCACAACGCCTCAAGCAAACACTCCTCGTTTCGTGTTCTATGTACTACGTGGATAAACACAAGTGGTGCACGCAGACGGAACATCACTTCACTACTTCCGTATTGCATCAAGTACTAAATAACTTGAACATTTGCTGTCAACATCACCGCCAATTACCATTAATTAACGCAAATACTACAGAAAGCTTTGCTTTCACTGATTCCCATAGTGTGCGAGATATGCATTGTTGTCTTCCTCTTTTGCTGTGTGGCAGAATTTCAGTGGCAGTTTCGCGTGTTCTGCATTGGATGATTTACCAAAGTCTCGTGCCATAATCGGTGACATTGCAGGCAATGCATCTTACTGAGAAGTCTTATGTGCTTGACTGATTCTCTGGCAAGAAGTGGCGCTCCCTCAAGAGGAGAAAGATTGCACAGGCTTTTGCTTGAAACTTCAGTCATGCCACACAGTAGTTAGACCGTTTACAGGCATGACTATCAGTACGTGGTCCACACATCAAGTTTGCCTAAACCTGGCGAGACGCTCTTTATGGGCTAGGCAAAAGAATCTTCTTGTTATTACTAAAATTGGAATTTAGTAAATATACTTTCAGCTATCAGACAAGGCTGATGGACACCTGGAAGGTTCCGACTTGCTGCTCCATGTATGGTCTGCAGCTGCTCACCAATAATTTGCCGCGATTATTGAATGAGTGTGATTCATTGGGTATGGATATTTGTGATGGATGTTGGGCCCAGGATTATTACAATAAATGACACATCAGTCAAGGGAAACACACAACACAATCTTTATTATGACGTGACATAAACAATACATAAGTATGATTATCACGCAAATAGTTAGATTAGAGTTCGGGGTCTCAGCTTAGTTAAAGGCACGAGTACATGAAGCGTCAGCCTGTCAGCCTTGCAGTTGGTTCTGCACATAGCTAACAGTGGCTATAGGACGTCATTAAGGGCAGGACTCTGTTGTGGCACACAGACTTAGCAGAACAAGGGCACTAGAGCAAAGCTAGTTGCAAGCCTGGAGCTGGTAGTACTCAGGAACTCGGGAATGGGTCTTGCTCACCCGAGCCCATCAGGCCACCGAGGTACAACGGATTGGTTGAAAGCACCTGGCCCAGGGCAGAACATAAAGCTGGGTTGAGCTCCAGTGGTGGATTCCTGAGCCACCGGGAGCGACAGGACTAGGCTGGTAGACAGCACCAGGTTGCTGGGTCATAGGAAGACCTAAATCTTCCTCAACAAAAGGTCCCTGGATTATATGTCCAGCCAAGACTGTTAGCCTTTCTTTTTTTTTTCTGCCAAGCTTCTGCTATGTCTGTCTTGAGCACACATGGCACCTGTTCCAGTGCACTTCCTCTTCTGGTCAGTCTATTGTTTGACCGTTGTGCTACAGTCACGTCATGCACATCATGACAGCATTGCACTATTCAACGATTTCTGTACTTCATTTATGAGCTAATTCTTTCGTAGTATTTGTAATAATATTTTCTGGATGACATCTCACATTCTTTGAAGTGTTAAAACTAGTTGTAAACCTATCTTGATGTTGTTGCCATCAGTATGTACTATCACGCTCAGTATGAGCTACAACATGCGACTGCATTGCCATGCACTTTCACGTTGTAGCTCATACTGAATGCGATAGTACAGCACATATCCCTTTAAGTTTATGTACTCATTAGGTGCATGTGTGTGTGGTATTCCTTTTGTATGTTCTTACATGTCACATATTTATTTTTATCATTCTTTTTCTGTTTGTCTACTGCTCTGCCTTGCCGTCATGTGCTTTTAGGGGGTTGGGGGTTTTTCAAGCTCCGTAATACTAGTTTTGCATCACAGAAAACAAGCAGTATTTGCAATGGCTCCTGCTGTAAAGATGATGGGACTATCCGCAGCTGCTAATATCTTGTGGTTGAGTTTAAAGCTCTGGTGATTGGAAAGACTGGAACAACAAAAGCTGCCACAGGGATGGCTGGTGTCACGTCCATCAATGTAAGTTTGTTCTGTTAAGGCATACGTTGCAGGGGTGAGTGATTGGCGACTAGCCTTGGACCTTATGATGGTACCCACAATTGCTTAATTATTCGAGGTGCGGAAAGTTGCACAACAGGTCTTATGAATATCCATATTGATGCATTTAGAATTTATTTGGGCAAATGTGGAATAACTGACTAATAATGAGAAATGGCTTATGAAAACATGCAGTCTGGACATCCAAACAAGACAGAATTTACAGGAAGATGGAGGATTGAGGTGATAGTTAAACAAGGAGTATTGCTGGAGCCGTTTTGAAAAAGGGACTTGTCGGAAGGTTGGCTCTAGAAACACCATGTTCAACTCCGTCATGTGCTTTTAGGGGGTTGGGGGTTTTTCAAGCTCCGTAATACTAGTTTTGCATCACAGAAAACAAGCAGTATTTGCAATGGCTCCTGCTGTAAAGATGATGGGACTATCCGCAGCTGCTAATATCTTGTGGTTGAGTTTAAAGCTCTGGTGATTGGAAAGACTGGAACAACAAAAGCTGCCACAGGGATGGCTGGTGTCACGTCCATCAATGTAAGTTTGTTCTGTTAAGGCATACGTTGCAGGGGTGAGTGATTGGCGACTAGCCTTGGACCTTATGATGGTACCCACAATTGCTTAATTATTCGAGGTGCGGAAAATTGCACAACAGGTCTTATGAATATCCATATTGATGCATTTAGAATTTATTTGGGCAAATGTGGAATAACTGACTAATAATGAGAAATGGCTTATGAAAACATGCAGTCTGGACATCCAAACAAGACAGAATTTACAGGAAGATGGAGGATTGAGGTGATAGTTAAACAAGGAGTATTGCTGGAGCCGTTTTGAAAAAGGGACTTGTCGGAAGGTTGGCTCCAGAAACACCATGTTCAACTACTGCTGATCGCAGTCTTGACATGTATCAGTGTCAGCAAAGGAAAGTATTTGTAATGGCTCAACAGGCTTTTGCAAGTGGTACACGTCAGGACAGGCACGAGCCTCCACAATCATACCATTCGTTGAGCCATAGCATATTACACTTAGACATGTACGCAGTGCTTTGGAGGCAGTGGATAGTGGACATAATGCCTGGAGGGTAGTGCTTGGTTGAAAGTTTTGAATGGGAATAACATACAATCTCTTGCCATTCAATCATGTCCTGCTGAATACATTAGTTCTCATGATCACTGAAGCCAAGCAGTGGCTTAGTAAGTCCTTTGGAGGTAGGCGACTTGGGAAAACTGAATGCTGATGGCCCCTCTTCCCTGAAAGAAGACTAAGTTTAACATGGGGCTGACTGCGATTTGGGCACACAACAGACAAACAAACAACCAAACAAACAAACTCTTCACCTGACTGTGGTGAATGGAACTACATCATAGTTTCATATTTGCGCCCAGAAAAGGAACAGAAAAAGATGGCAGAATAGAAAAAACTCCCACCATTTGACACTTTACCACCATTCTGTTCACTTTCCTGTGTAGATGGCTGTGCATGGGGCAGAAATGCAGTCTATAGATGAGGGTTTTCATTTGCAATACTTTGCAGAGCAGCCCACTGAGCTATTCTGCGAATTGTCTATTGAATGCTCAAAGTGTGCATATTCATGTTTTCACAAGGCTTGCACTGTCACTGGGGGCATAAGTGTATGCAGTGGTGCCCATAAGGTGTGGCCTAACCTTCAAGCAGCATCCCCCATCTATGCCTTTCAGTGCCTTCATGAGCTCATAGTGGCTACGTACTAGCCAGTTGCAAAGTAGCTGAGAATCTCAAGTGGAGCCTTTCAAGAATACTGCATAGGAAATGAAAGAACAGAAAACTTACACTATTATCTTTGTAACTCTGCCAATGCACCACATGAGACTTTTCTGAATTACCTGTCTTTCATAGACATTTCCGAGTTGTACAGAAAACCAGATGCTATAAGACAAATCTATGCCGACCCACTGTGGTCGCTTCATGGCTTTAGCATCCTGCTGCTGAGCACAAAGGATTGAGTTTCAAGTTCCAAGCTTAGTTGTTTACTTATACATTAGGTCATACAAAATATGCAAGAAATTGTTTGGACCCATAGACAAAGGCTAAAAACAGGTCCAGTGTCAATATATATATCACAGAATAAGATACAGGCACTTTCAGCAGATATGCAATTTTCCAGTAAGCACATGGCTTATGTGTAACCAAAACTGTACATCACAATTAAAGAGCATACATAACTAAATTCGAGGTTTGCATGCATATATACATACGAACAAAGTGTTCTAGAAACATTTCGTTTTTTCACGTTTAACAAAAGAATAAGTAATGAGCATGGAATCACACAAGCAATGTAATCTGGCATGATATGTAAATTGGTCACAAAGTAACAATTTGAACAGGCATACGATACAAGATGGGGTACAATGCAAGTAATCATAGCATTGAAAGAAAATACTGTTGAATTTCACCAGCAGGTGCCTCTGATTGTTTTAATTCTAATGGTAAACTATTCCATATTTTAACTCCTGTAAATTGTACGTGTCTTATAGCAGCACCATTTCAATGCAAGAGGAATGCAAGAGTGCTTTTGTAATGAGCTTTGGGTGCACATTAAAGAGCACCAGGTGCTCATCGCTAATCGGAAGCAGTCCACAATTGTTTCTTAAGCTCTATCGTTGCTTTGGGACATTAAACCCCATGAATGATTAAAATCAGTCAAGCAAATTTGTACCTCCCTCAGACAATGCCCCTCTTTCCCTCCCACTTCTGTGCACACTTATGACAGGCGAGCAGGTCCTTCTGCACGTGACTGTTAGGTAATAAAGGTGCTAATGGCCTGGTACCACTCATACGATCACACATAAGTATTAGGGACAAAGAGTACTTACTTTCATCTTTAGCCCTAAAACACAGCCAAGACTTCCATTCTTTTAGCAGTTGTTAACTTCAACTTTTTCTTAATTTAGTGTGCTTACAGAGCCCCGGGAGTTTCATAGAGTAGCCCTATATGAAAGCCATCCAGTCGTCCAGAAAGATGTAGTATGGTTGATTAACCCCTCCCCCCCTGGAAGCACTGTTTCCCAGTACCATGCGACAGTTTTGACATGGAAAGGCCAGCTGAAACCTACTGAAACTGCAGCCAGCTTTAGGTAGTGTTTATGTAAGGAAATCTGCAAATACTCGTGAATGATAAAGCTAGCACACATTTTGTTTCTAGCATACCACTGATAGGGCTTCTGGATTACGGCAAAGGTGACGACAAAGAGTTTCGGTATTCAAGAAGAGCAAACAATGGTAGCTAAAGTACAGATGGCACTTCACCTCGCAGAATGGATCGTTGTGCATAAAAATGACAACCAGACCTTACAGTACCTATTGGCCATGCAAATTCACTTGTACAGTGCTTGCTTAAGTGCACAGGTAGAATAGGGCAATGAGAATTCACTGCAAGGTGTATAACTTGAATGTGTGATAAGCCAAATCCATTCCTTATCTCACACTGACATCAAATTCACAGAATTTGACAACACATCATACTGCTGAATTTGGCTGCATTTTGTATCATTCTTTTCCTCCAATTCTAATAATCTCTCATCCATTTGCCAAATAGCTGATCCTGGCAACAGGAGGGTGTGGCCTCATGCAAGCCAATGACAAAAAACAAAAAGAATGGCAAATGAAAAGAACTGCTACAAAATAAAGCTGCTCAAATCTGTTTTTGCACCATTTCCAGCCAGTGCCATTTCAAGGATGCTGTTAAATAAACTAAGGCAGACGCGACACAAGTTTTAATCAAGTAAAAAAATGCACTGAAAATTGTTAATAGTATATACCAACAAAATGCAGCTCTCCACAATATAGGCCAAGAGCACGTTGTTGGGATATACTACTTTCAAACCTCCAGGAAAAAGGTCACCGACCTGAAACACATTCAAGGAACATTTTTTGTGTGTGTGTTACCATCTGCCTGATAGTAGCTACTATGACAATTACTCTGATAGTAGCATTTGTACAATTCTACTGCAGTCGGATGCATGGCAACTTTTGTCTGCATGCCTACCCTCCCGGATTTGGTGTGGCTGTTGGGTCGGTATTTCGGCCCATAAGACTTCCATTAATTCCACCCTGACGGGACCGACGAAACTGGACGAATAATCTGGCGGGCCAAATTAAACAAAAGACTGCAAAAATGCTGAAGGCACGCTGTTGATTCACTTGGCAGCATTTGCCTTTAAAGTTAGCTTTGCCACAATACAGCCGTTTTGTGCCGTGCAGCACACCAAGCGGGGAAAGGTGCCACTGTTACAGGACATAGCACGTGCTACTTAATTTACACACGCACATGCGCTGTCTGCAGTCACAGAACGAGCACTGAGATGCCTAATAGTTTACTGGCAGGCCCTTGGAGTTTTAAATACACCCGCGCTTTCTTGTTGGCACTAACCATCCCTTCGACTTTCGAAGTTTCCCATCTTACCACCTTCCTTTTCGCTAGCTTTACCAAAATACCAGATGCTTTTCCTCCGCTTCTCGGTGCACAGCGCATGCGTATAACAAAAGCAAAATTAAGAAACGACCCTAATTCTTGACTAATAGTCGGGTACAACTTAAGAAGACAGGAGAGGCCACGCCCAGATGACCGAAGCGCAGCAGCCGATTGCCTCCGCAACTAAAGAAATAGTCCCGCTGACGCGACTCAGCCCAACTTGCTGCTATGTTCTCCGTCGGCAGGGTCACCAGCCGTCTGGCTCCTGACGTCAGTCTAGAGTGCGCACCCATTGGTGGAGGCTCGTGTGCATCTGCCTTGGAGGGGCAAATGCCGCTGCCTTCTAAAGTTGTACCAGACTATAAGTGTCTGCAAGCGGCACTCGCACCTCGGCGTTGGTGTACCATGGTGTACTGTTTGGGTTAACTTTGTGTTTTCCTTGTGTTAACTTTGTGTTATTAAAATGAAGCACGACACAAACACAGAGAATGCTGGTGAATTCTTGATGTAAACGATGTAAAATATACTACACTAGGCCCGGCGTCCTCGTCATCGGAAACTCGACTGGACACAACACTTGGCCCAGCGTCCTCGTCTACTTCCATGGCGGGAAATAGTCACAGCGGTAAACGAGTGGGAAATAGTCACACACAGAGGAGCGGGCGACGGAGCGAAGTAGGGCGAGGAGGGTGCGACGCGTAGCCCCCTAGCGGACGGCGCACGAAGCGCACCTTACGCGCCCCTCCTCCGCTGACGTGAGAGCATGTAACGAGCGCCGGCGCCCAGCTGACGCGCGCGCGAGCGAGCAACAGAGCAGATGCGCGCCGAGAGAGAAGCGACATAGTAGGGATGTCGCCCCTCCATTGTGTTAGGCAGGCGTTCACTGTGTCAGGTGGTGTGTAGCTCTAATTAGCTTGTTTTTATTTTAATTAGTAATAAGCAGGTAATCCTGGTTTAAGTGTGACGTCACTGATGACGTAACTTTTGGTCTTGGAGATTCACGTGAACCTGTACTGATGCAGTGGGCATCTAAAGTGTACAATTATGTGCTTTGGTGTTCGGCAATTAGACTTTCCTTAATTTTCTAATTATTCCTGATGCTTAATTGGCTCTTTACTGTACTAAACCTGTGCTCTAATGTCATATCATTAACCATAAGCAGAACCATCGATATCTACCTGTCTTTATTTTTCTACAATTTATTTTTAACTTCGTCCCACCTCTGACAAACTGGAAGTTGCTGCGCTAGAAACAAAGAGAGTCACTTGGTGCTCGAGCCACTAAAGAAACACGTGGATGGTAGGCAAAACGAGGGCTCAAATCGCAACATAGACGTCAGAAACAGCTCTGAATAGCTGTCAATATGCTTATTTGGCGTCTAGGTGCTCCTACTGTTACCGGAGAAGGCGCATGCACGTGTTTATAATTAAGAAACGCATTCTATGTCCCATGCCAATGGCCTCTTTTCATTCTTGGTATGCTTCACCGCACAACACGATTGCATTGCGGTGATGCGATCCGGTCAAGTTCGAATTATCCGGCGAAGGCCTATATTGAGATCGAAATAACGGAAATTGGGGCCCAAGTGCATGAGCACCTGCTGGGATCTTGGGATCAGGGTCGAATTAACCGGAGTCCAATTAACGGAAGCCTACTGTATAAAGGTTATATGTGCGCCGAATGCAACCAGCAAATTGACTTATTAACCTCTGTATGCTACACAACAAAGTACAGTACTAGTGAGCGCACCTCTGTTCTGCATAACAAAAAATTTCCTACATAAAACCTGGACACATTGTGTCGGCCTCATAGGTATCTCAAAAACAAACCAACCTGTAATACCTGTATACACCAATGTAATAGCGAATTATATTCATTGCATTCTTTGATTTACTTGATTTTATTTTATTTAGCCATCTGGTATGTGCCACTGGGTATGTGCGCAGTCATGGCCAATCTTCCAGAATGGGTATGTGCTAGTGTGGCACAAGAGGTAGAGAATCCTTAAATGTAGCTAGATGTGTGTTGTACTTATCTGTGCATACAGCTGCCATCGCCATTCTTCCCTTAACAAGTGACATACATCGCTTTTTTCTCATGACATTGCTGCCTAGACGTCCCACATTGTGCACCAGAATGATTTGGTGTTTTCATTTCGTTGTAGCTTGTGATCAGCATCGTGTAAAACATGACAGTTGCATGAAATTGAGGTTGTGACCTTTGTGGTGGATAAACATAAACAATGCATGAGGTTGCATGTTGCATAGGATAAAAGTAAACACAATTGCATGCATTGCCGTTAGTTGCATAGGGTTTAATTAACACTTCCTGAGTAAAGCTTCGGTTCCTGTAGATTCCACCATGTTGTAATGGGATTGATTAGAAGTATAAAAAGTTGAATTGGTGAGAACAGCATTCCCAAGAAACTGGAAGGCTGTTTCCTGCATTAGCTTTATGTACAATACCACACACAACACAGGCGTCCAACAAAAGGCACTTGTTGACAACATTTCACTTTACAGCATAGCTAAAGATATAAGCACACACATAAGTGCAGTTTCAGTATTAAGTAGTCTCACCGGGGAGGACGATCGGGTCACATGATACACATGCAGTCAATGGGACTCGGGGTTAGTCATAACAGCAGATCGGTGAGGAATGGTCTGGCGTTGGAGCAGTGCTGCTTCAGTGTTCGTTGAAGATGGAGGATGCAGAGCTTCAGGTTACATGTTGCATAGGATAAAAGTAAACACAATTGCATGCATTACCGTTCGTTGCATAGGATTTAATTAACACTTCCTGAGTAAAGCTTCGCTTCCTGTAGATTCCACCATGTTGTAATGGGATTGACCATTATGCCAACCTTATGCTCCGACATGTGGCTCTCCAGGCAGGGCAACACTATGGTCTACAACCGACCATATATGCGGATGATCCTGGCAGTTTCCTGAATGCTCCATGGACTATAGTATGTTGAGACAATGCTAAAAGAAGCAATCTGCTCCGATTCTTGGTCTCCACCAGCCACTCGGGACTACACCCAACCATGCAGCTGGCTCCGTGGCTTCAATGGAGGAGAAAGTTGAGGCTTGAGGCCATGCGAAGCCTTAAACTTCGACTCGTAGCCTCCACCGGGCACTTGGGACTACACCCAACCATGTTGCTGGCGGGAACCCTCCCGCCTCCTCCATGTCGCTTGAACACCTCCCTTGGCACCTCCTGGCTTCTCGCGCAACCTGTCTTCTTTCGCGCACCACCGTGGAGGATCTTGATTGGTCGACCCATTTTTTTCTTCTCTCTTGCCGCCTCGTGCCACAGCCATGCATCATCTTCTTTACGAGGAGATTCCAGCACAGTGCTTGTGCGACCACTACTTTAACATTCTCTTTGTCCTGCCATTATAGACGACACTCACGCACTTCTCCCATCACACATGTACATTGGATCTGCATAACTTTTGGTCCGTGAATCTGCCATATCTTTTAGGTTTTTTTGTAGCATTAATTTGTTTATTTCCCAGGCAAGTTACAACATGTACTGTATAATAAGATGCAAGTTCTGCAGACCTCATTACGCGGCTTGTTTTCTAAGTCTTGGCATAATGTACTTATTCTCTTCAGCCATGTAGCATTGAGACATCAAAACCCACTGCATGACGCCTTGCTGCTCTCTTGTGCACACTGTAAACTGTGGCTTCAAACCTGAGCCGTCACGTGCCGGGACATATACAATGTCACCTCAGTCGTTGCTTTTGTCAGATACAAAGTTGTAATGGAAATGCATGTTTTTCCCCAAATAGCATGGCAGGTTCTTTATGTGTACACATGAAAGACAGCTGTTTCTCCATTTCTGTGCACTGCATGGTGCATCACACAACACAAGTAGCACTAACCCTGCTGTACAACTGCTTAGCTGCTCGGGGGGGTAGGTGTATAAAAATATACAGTAGAGGTTTTCTTACTTTTCTCAAACAGCGATGGCTCTAAAGCAATGTCACAATTGCTTACAAGTTCCCAGGTTTCTCCTAGACAGAGCGTCTCTCTAAGGCCGCTGAAAAGTGAAAAAGCAATAGCTTGTCGTTTCTTTGTTTAAGGGGACCATAGAGCAACTTTGCCTGTTTTGTTTGAATGCACTGAATTTGCAAATTAGTCCTAGTGCATATTACTACCAGGTTTAGGTGCTGTGCACAGACTAGTAGTTTAAAAGCAAGCTTTTAAGAATGCACCTCACTGGTTTGCTGGGGATGCACCTAATAGCTGCCTTGAGGATGCTGGCAAACCAGCGCATGTCCCTTTGTGAAACAGGTGCGTGTAAGCAGAGACAGTAAGTCCATAGTACGAGTGCTGCACCTACTTTTTGACTCACAGTCGCCATCGACAGTATATGTCTGAATTAACAATATGCAGCACGGCACACAGAAACGCATTTGTTAAAGCTGACACAAAGCAGACAGTGCTCATGTAGCCAGAAGATGTACTACCAAATATGCAGTGCACAGCCATATAAATTTGGAGTACAAATTTAAGGACAACAAATCTTTAATCACGTGCAGCTCTTTTAATGTACTGAGCCGTGATAACGCTCTTTTGAGAAAGTGCCATGTAAGAGCTATTCCCTCCCATGTCTCGTTTGTTCGTTTGGCTTCCACAAAGATTATTTCAGAACTCAGTCTATGCAAGAGTGACATGCAAACCAAATAGTGAATGTTTAACCTTAAAAAAAAAGATACCTAGTGACACCATAGGGTCAGGGAACACGTGTGTTAAAATGTCATCACAAGCAGATAATTGCAAGACAAAGTAACACAATGAATAACAAGGTGCCACAGTGCAGTTCGATAAAAGACGCAACATGCAATATGAAGCCCCCAGCCACAACTTGAAAAAAAAAAGAATATGCAATGTAAAGAACAGTAAAAGTGCTCTCCTCGAGATGCATCATGACTGTCTACACCAATTATATGTCCATACTTAACAAGTGCTTTCAGTAACATTCCTATGCAGGCACTAAAAAGTGTCACTTTGCTACCAACTCGGCTGCAAGTGAACGAACAGGGTATTTGTGGTGGAAAACTGAATGAATAGCAGATGAAGATGTATAATTGGCCTAACAATAGCAGGAAAACAAAATATGTGGAGTAAACAGCAGTAAAAACCACAGCGAAAGAAGTAGTGAAAACATGCCCCACCATGAAATCTGAAGACTCAAGGATATTAAAAGCATTTCTACAAAGTTGCTTACATTATTTTTTTTATAGCACAGAAGGATGCTGTGTTAGTAATTTTTCATCAGAAACATTCTTTATGGTCTTTTGTTGTTTTCAGAGTAATGAAAAATGTACTTTCAGTCAGAAAATAGATTAGTAGCCACCTCAACAAGGACCTGCCTTTCTTTGGCTTTTGTTGTTTGAGAGATGATCTTCCTATTTTGCAACGTTGGTGAATTTCTTATATAAAGACATCGCTTGCATTAAGAATTTTGTAAGACAAAAAAAGGGCAGTTTTGCTGCTGCTGAACTGTAAAGCATATCCAGAACTGAAATTTGGGGGTCATTATGGAAGCAACTTTATTTTTATTTTTCAGTGTGCACATCCTATGCCCATGTCGCAGCTATGTTGTGTAAATTTTGGACAGGAAACTGGACACCTCAAACTTATGGGGCAAATCTGGAGAGATGTGTGCCTCACTTGGTTGCATTCCATACACTTCTAACATTTACAATTACCTACTTGAAGAAAACTGGAAAGCTAGCTGCTGAAGTACAGAGTGGTTTTTGTTAGGGAGATTTGAAATTAGTTTATCAATAAGGACACTCATTGAAAGGGTAGGAAATTAGTGATAAATCAGTCAGTATTCAGTATGAATGATGGCATGGGCTCTCAAGGAGAGCTTAATCCAAGGCAGTGGGCAGAAACCAAAATTTTATTGTAACAACAAATGTGGTGAGACATTTTTCCATGTGGAGAGCTTTACTTTAGAATAGAATAGCTCTTCTTGGCTTCTGTGCATTCTTTGGGAAGGAGACATTTGCCTGAACCCAAGAGTGCTAAAAACTTCATTGCCACTTGAGTTTAATGCCCCAGTGTACTGTCCTACCATTTCAGTACCCATGCAGGCCTAATGCCACAAAACATGTGACTGCAGCTAACAGGTGCCCGGCTTCTAACATAAGCATGCACATGGGCAACCACAATGAGGACAAAGAGTCTTTGCAGCGTGCATAATGCACAAGCTATCACTTAACAAGATCTCGATCCGAGGTTGGTTTTGCCAGGATTTTTTTCTTTGTTTTCTGTTGCTATTTGTTCTATGTCTGGAAGACAATGCGCATGGCTGGGGCACACTCCCACTCTTAGCAATGCTTTGCTTGGTAGAATTGTTCCACTTGCTATATTGACCATTTTGTACAAAAATAATCAATCCTCCATGTCATGGTTAGCAGTGCCACTAAAGATGTTAGGATCACACTGGCACACCACTCAAGACATGATGACTGTTGGAGGAGCATATGGTGTACTCTGCTGGGTGGCTTCGTCACGCATAGTCGCAGCAGTGTTCAGCGCCCCGGCTTCGTAGTTCCAGTTTTCAAAGTTACCCCACACTCCCGCCAACTGAAAAGGGAAATTTATAGAACTCCTGTAAGCAATCAAAAGAGGCTCTGAACCAACTGTCCTAGCTCTTGACATTAACAACACAAGCTTGAGTCTCGTGCCAGTGTGATGGCAGTGCCCATAGTGCTGCTTGCGTTTTTGTCTTCTTCACTACGTCAAAAGCTTCCCCACGGCAAATTAGAATGTTCATGTCTTAGTATATACATGCACTCACCTTGCACTGAGAGTCACAGCAGTTATCGTCTACCAAAGCCTCTAATGTCAGTGTAAAAGTGATGCCTTGATGTACTTGCTGACACCTTCGACACTTGTCTTGCTGTTCTGCTAAGGAAGATAAAAGTCGCAAAATGAAAATTAAATCATTTACAGTACTGTTAAAGTTACGGTACTGCTTTGCTGCCAAGGCATCCTTACTCAAAGGTGAATATATTATTTAGACATCTGAAAAATAGCAAGCACAATATTTATATATACTTAAATGACATTGTCATGGCTTGCAGCACGTGAACATTTACAGTGCTGCAGAAGTGCACGTATGTACTTGTAAAATAAGGAACTTCCCAATTATAGATGGAGAGCAAGTGATGCCACTGTGCGCAAAGAGAACGTTAAAATCGTCATTGCAAATGTTCACCGAAATTTGGACGATCAAAAAGGGAGGCTGCTTGGTCTTGTTGATAAGGGATATTTCACTCATACTTTTGTGGAACCCAGACAGACAGTAGTGCTCATGTATGCCTGTCTTGTTGGAAGTGGAACGTGTGTCTGTCTTTTCTATTCTACATTTATGTGTTTGCGGGTGCTTCAAAAAATGGCAGTTAGACTATGAAGGCATCCTGTAGATAGCAATCCTCACAAAACCTGCAACATTGTCCTTTAATGAAATCCTAAAGTTTACAACAAGTTCATTCCTCATTGCAGTTACAAGGTATTGGCAATGGCATTCTTGGCACCTTGATTATTAATATAAATAAATAGTTGTGCAAACGTACACAAGCTTTTACATCATAAAACCATCCAACAGATGATGCACTGACTATTGATTTTTTAAGATGCAAACACTAGTATGTAAGGTAGATCAACCAGGAAAGATGTTACTTCAAGATATATCAACTAACTATCTAATGCAACACACTATGTTGAACAAGCACATGCCTTAGAGATATCTTGAAGCCAATGATGCTTCAGCCGTGTTCCCCTTGAGTGGATTTTCCACTAGAACTGATGGGCTTACAGCAAAAAATACAGGCTTAACAGACATCAGATTTTTAGCAGACTTTGAATTGTTTTTGGCACTGAAAATGAAATATAAATAATGCTAGCAAATATTATTCTAAGTAACAGCACCAACAACAGAATATAAATACTCCTAGCACATCTTTAGTAGAGTAAGAGCCACAAATACCTACACACGACCAGTACAGTTAGCTTTAATCAGAGGATGCTCGGTCAGAGATAACTGAAGCAGCTGTTGTTAGCATAGGTCTGCATAGCCTAGATAGAAGATTGTTTTGCAAGTTCAGAGTAATTAGAGGAGTTTAATATTTTCATACTGCTAAGTCATTGCATGACTCCAATAATTTTCTCCGCTTGTTAGCTGGCATGCACATTGATTAGATATTCACATTTGTGAGTGCAATGGGTGGGTTGTGCTGGAGTTCTAAGCTTCAATGCATTGTGCTATTTTCAGTAGGAAAAATGTAGGGAAAAACAGGAGTATGTGTACATGTATTTCTAAGGAACTGCTGTTAGCTTCTAAACTAAGATATATTGATGATGGGTGAAATTTTTGAAGACATGTGTTCTATAATTTCTCCTAAAATGGCAAATGGAGGAACAAACGACAACATTTAGGCCTACTCTTTCATGCTATTTCCTTTGCGACATCTACCAAATAGGTGAAACCTGTGTGTTTTTCATGTTGCGTGCAAATTTACAAAGAAGTAACGTGACACTGTTTAGACTGTGTTTATTAATGTATAGGTGACATTTTCGAGTTTAGGTTTTAACTACTATTCTCTTTGTGCTGTTGAAATGCAGCACAAGCTGCAGACTCAGTCCACAAAAGGTGAGCGCACAATGCAAGCAGGTTTAGATGTAGATAGGCTCACAATAAGCGCAGCAGCTCTTCTACCTTTCTAGTATCCACGTCGTCACTTTGGCCTTAGGATTGAGCCTGTCATGCTGTCACTAACATGCGAACGTTGATGATGCCATCGGTGTGACGTAGTCTTCTCCTTACACACACACACACACACACATGCAATTGCTCACTTTACAAGTAACAAGATACGCTATCTGACAGTACTTCATGCAAGATGCTTCACAAAATTCCACCGCCAGTGTAGGTTAGCAAACCAAACACTCATCTAGTTAACCTCCCAGTCTTTCCTCTCCTTGCTTTCTCTTCGCATAACATAGATTCCAAAGAGTGCGGGACCTGCGTAATTGTTTTCCTAGCTGATATTTAGGGCATTTTGGGAGTACATTGCATGGGCAGCACTTATATGCTTGAGAAAACGGCAGTACCGTGACTCACGTACGAACGCGCAAACGCCTGGCTCCATGGCTAGTATCCATGGCCCTGCTCCTTGGCCCCGCTGGTCCGCATGTATCCACACGACGGGGCAAATCGCGATTTAACCTTGCGGATTGCGTATCACGTGATAATTATACGTCATTCGATCGTTCCCCCGTCACGGCGGTCCCCACGAAGCGATTATTTACAATACGGCCGAAAGCTAAATCCCCGTTGAGATTTTAGGCGATAGATACCGATAGCGAAAAACATGGTAGCAACTGTGCGGGCGACAGTACACCTGACCCAGTTTTTAGTTCGTATCACCACAGTAACAATTTGCGTGAATATGCCGACGGAAAAGAAAAAGAAACCGTGCGAGCTTTCGTAGTGCTTCGCGCGAAGGAAGAGGCAGCCGTTAAAAATTAGTGTAGAGTGGCAGAGTACAATTTAGGGATAACATACATACCGCTATTGCCAGCGACAGAACTGCTGTAAGTAAAAAAAATAAAATAAAATAAATATGTAAGCGCGTGGCATTCCATGTTGTCGCGAACTCCTTTCTACGACACGAGGCCTAACCAGGCGGCGTGGGCGCTTTTTCTGCGCTTGCGCTGTATTTCTTGTTTTCATTACGTCATCGAAACGATCGCTAGTAGTCTGCTCTTTCGCGTGACGGCGCGTGTTGTGAGAAATGTTGCCTTGGGAGGGTTTAATCCTACATGCTCTGTCGGTTGGTCACTATCGGCACGTTAACTGTTCTGCTGAAAAAAAAAAAAAAAAAAGAAAGCTTCTGCTGAGTGGTTGTTTTTCTGATGAAGACATTTTGTTCAGACAGGACCGAAACTCCGCATCTACGGCCAAGGACGAACTCCAACAGCACGGAGTCTTTTGTGATGCCCTCCCAAATGAGCGGACACACCGGACGAGCAACGTGAAGCAGATAGGGCATTGGTTCGGCTCTCTTAAAAGGATATCTTTCTTTGGCTCTTTCGGCCGTTTTCGTTGTAGGTTGGAGGTACCACGGTGGTCGGACTTGGGGAGGGAAGGCGAGGAAGCGCGCCTAAAGACAGCTTGCTTTCGGGCAACCGAGTTCGTCGCTAGAAGGCGATGGAAAGGGCGCGTTCTTTCGAGCAAGCGAGTGGCGGGAAGGACGTGGAGGAAGAAGGACTCACTCGTTGGGCTAGTTGGTGTTTGCTTAACGACATATTGTAGCGCGAAGGCACAATCACAACGAAGACACACAGATACTATCATACTACTATCTGCAGTCTGCCCATAAAGAACCAACTGGTGGTGCGCCTGCGCGTTACATTGGGGGCGAGCTCCACCACTAGAAAAGCTGGCGCCACCATCGCCGTGACGTGGTATGAGGGATCACGTGGACAAAGCGGCCGGCGTCGTCTGCTTCGGAAGCGCCGAAGCGAACTGGAAACTAAAGTTTAAAGTCCCACCTGCGCCGCGGTTCTGATTAAGTGGATAGGTTTTCCCGCTTCGGTTGTGTGCTCGACAACACTTGAAAGCACTATAATAGGTAGTTGCTGCCTTTGAAGGCGTCAAACATGGCAACATGGCGCCGCAGCGTCGGACGTGCGCAACGGAGCCCGGTGTCAGCCTTCACACGTAACCGCAGGACACGAAGCTGCGTGAAGCTTGGATCGCGAAACTTAGAACTGGCAAGCACCCATCGGCTACAAATCACGTGTGTAGCAAGTACTTCCGCGAGAAAGATTTCTACGACGGCGTCGGGGCTGCGATGTTCGGTGAGTAGCAGAAAGCGTGCACTGAGACGCTCGCCCGCGCGCGCTGCCCGGCTTATATCATGAAGCTTTGGTCTGTTAACTTGTTGACGCTAGCTACTGACACGTAAACTAGAATGGGAACGGAACGGTAAGAAGTACATTAAAGGCATGGCATATGCTCATGTTTGTGTTAGCAGCAAACACTGAATGTACTGCCGGGATTAAGAAAAAGAAGCAGCGGGAAATAGCTCGCTAAGAAGACCGATAAACATACAGTGCGACGCAACTTGAGAAATAACGCTATTGAAACCTCCAAGAATTTAGAAGAAAAGAAAAAAAAATTATTGAATCGTCGTGATGTCACATCACGAGTCATTGTATAACTTCGAAGTCCCTAGTTATAACGAAATTATTTTAAGCGAAGCTTTATAAGCTCACGAGTGTCGGCGGTGGTGGTGGCGGCGGCGGTGCCACGCTGAAAAGTGGGCTGATCCTGGCGATAGTGCAGAAAAGGTCCAAGCTCAACGGCACACACCAGGGACAAAAAGGGAAGAGAGAGAGAGAAAGAAATAAGGAGAGAGGGAAGAAAGATAGGGAGAAAGAGAAAGTCACCACGAAGGTCGGAGAAAGAAAGAAATAAAGAGAGAGAAAGAAAGAAAATCACCACGAAGGTCAGACAAACACACGACATGCCTCGCTTACCCCCATTTTCTCGACAGGGGAAGGGCGCTAGTGATTTTTTTTTTTTTTTTTTACAGTTCTGATAGCGTCCACGCAACAGTGGTTGCTTGTCAACTGTCAAATGTTTATTTGCTGCGGCCTAAAGCTCACGGCACGGTGCGAGAACGCGCTCGCATGCAGAGGCGCAGTCGGTCGCTGCGACCCGTGCGATCGCTGCATTGAGGCTTCATTCTGTTTTGCTCCATTTAGTTATAGACAGCACACTATAAGAACATACTTCACATAGTCTGCTCTCAGCGATTGCCGACCTTTCACGCAAGAAGCTCATTCGGGGAGACCGCGCGCAATGGGCGTTCACTGTGCGTGTTCGGTGAAGAGATAGCGCCTGTAAACTATTCTGCGCGTTCTGTTTGCCCAACGTTAATATTTTGGCAGTAAGAAACTTCCCTAGTTAGGAGAGTACTTAAAGAAATGGCCAGGAGGGCTCCCGCGTGTTGTTTTTATTGAGCGCCGACAGCCAAATCTATGAGGAGCGCGTCGCGTTATCCCTCATATTACATACTACGCAAGCGAGGCGCTTCTGGCAGATGGTGACTAGAGAGCCTACACACGAACCTGTACATCTACAGAACTTAATCGCGGTGCCGATGGACGTTTATTTTAGTCCTGAGGACTAGGGAGAGATAGAAAAGAGATGGTTGGCTACGTTGCACTTGTGGAAGGGAAAATGGGTATATAAAGAAGAGATGGAGAGAGCAATGCGGTGAATGTGGGCACATTCGCGGACAGGTACTAAGCAGTCAAAGGGGCCCGTACTAGCCAGTCGTTCTCAAAAAGCACAAAAATGCCTTCACTGTCTTCTGGGCCAATGGTCGGTGGGGACGTGGCTCCAGCAGTGTCTGTTCTCTCAGTGGACGATCATCTAGTCGCCTCAATGCATTGGACATAGATTGTCTTTGTACTTAAATATAGGACAGTGGCACAATAGGTGGTGACTGTTCTCCTCGCAACAGCAGATAGTAGGCAGTGGCGTAGAAAATTTTTCCCCCGGGAGGCCGCATACTAATAGAGCAATTTCGAGGGAAAGGTGGCACGGTCTATTTATTTATTTATTTATTTATTTATTTATTTATTTATTTATTTATTTATTTATTTATTTAGGTATACTAAAGACCCTAGAGGGCCTTGCATGGGAATGGTAAATACGAATCATGGAAAGGGTAAATACAGCATTATAATATGAGGGTTGAGTGACACATTCACATGTACACGAATAAGAACCGCAGGAAAAAAATAATTCTAATAAACGTATGAACATAAAAACAGCCGTTATTCACGGAGAAGATGCTCCAGAAGATCCCTTCGAAACATAGCCGCGTCAGTGCAAATGACAATATTTTCGGATAAAGCGTTCCACTAATTTATGGATTGCACTAAAGGTGAACATTCATATCTTAATGTTCGAGCAAATAGAGGTTGCACGTTATGTTCATAATCCTGCCTGGACGAAATGCGATGTGCTGGCTTAATGCGATTAGTGGCAATGCTGTTTCACCGTAATGCAAATAATGAAAGAATGTTAAACGCGAATACTTGAGTCGGGTGTTAAGGTGGGAAATGTTGATGCTGCTTTTTAACAATGATACGCTCACATAGGGTGAATATGAGGAAAATATTATTCTTACCGGCTTATTTATTCTGTACTGACTCGATGCGGTTTCGTAAAGTAGCAGTACTTGGATGCAAACAGTAAATCTAGAAGCTGCTCGCCTCTAGTCAGCTCGTGTACCAGCTGAACCAAATGGAACATGCTTAGTGTGTGAAGAGAGTGGGAACACTCGTGACGACCAGTCGATGAGTTCGCAGATGACGTTGTCCAATTATACCGGGGTAATTAAAATCACCGCCTGATATTGGAATGCACTGTGGATGCACACTGAGCACGTATTCTACTGAACCATGCAAATGATCAATGAAGTCCGGCTGGCTGCTAGGGGGGCGGCCACACGTACGTATACGATGTATGTGATGCCTTTCTGTCGAAACATAACCCGCAGTATAGTTCAAGTGGCGTATCAATGCGCATAGGTGACTGCTGACAATCGTTCTGTATAACGATCATTACATATGTGAACGTATGAACATTACATTACACATTATATCTGTGAACGTGTGCTGATCTTTTCCTTCCTTCCACGTCTACACCGCTTGGAGTATACAATAATACTCGCCCAGAACTCATGTACAGGGCAGAGTTTTGCATTGAATCGGCGGGGAGAGCTTTGTATGGCGCATATATGGAGGAATTCGCATATGCAGTGGGTAATACGCGTTCTTCTTCTTCTTCTTCTTCTTCTTTTTTTTTTGATGATCGAGGCGTAGCGAATGAGTTGCAGTGTTATCGATGACGAACGAGATATATTATCCGCTTTCTGCATGTTCCAGCTCGAGGATAATTTCGTATCGTTCACGAGAACATTGTGCTCCTCGTTAACACTGTTGATCGGACAGAGGATCCCACGCTATAACCTCATAGTTTCGGTTTCCTTGTAACTTGCAGTTTCTAAAAAAACGAGAACGATCACAAAATTTGTGCGGGCAAGCATTTGAAGAGAGGAACGGAAGACCCATCTGGCGAAGTGGACGTCCGCAGCCTTTAAAACGATCGAGAAGTCCCCCAAATAAATACTAGCATTTTTCTTTCGACAAGGAGTTGTTTTAATCACCGGGGTACAAAACAGCGTTGCCAAATTCGAAATGTGAAAAAAAAAAAAAACTTATGCTGACCGGAAAGTTTTCTACCGTTCTTATCTTGCACGATAAAAATAACGCGGTGACAAACTCACGGATGTCCAGAAATTCCCTGGCACTGCTGGCTATATACGATTCTACCCAGGCAAAAATAATCTACCTCGTCGTGCCGAAGAAAACTCTTCAATTATTCCAAGAATGCTGGAAATGTGTTCATGAACGTTGCTTCCAAGAATCGATTTCGGGCCTCAGTGCACAAATCCCAACATCTCTGCCCTCCACGGAAAAGAAAAAAATAAATAAATAAACCATTCAGAAAAAAGCTATAACGTTATGAAAATGCGACCACTAGCGAACCAGCCTTTGTAAGAGATAATCAGAGTTAAGTTCCGTTACCAAAGAGAAGTGATCTCTCTTTGGAACGCACAAATCGATCGAAACGCATATTACATGCCTAATTTTTTTTTTGCTTCCTTACTTTTTAATCTCCTGCATGAAAATGAGGCTGTTTATTTCGTACACGTATGAGCGCACATTGCGGTCGGCAATATACGGTCAAGAATTCGCTCCGTAACAATTACGTAAGTTTTTGGAACGAGTAATTGCGCGTACGCTCGTCGGAAATCACGCTTGCGACGAAAAAAAAAAAAAAAAAGAGAGAGCTGTTTGCACAGCTGTTTCTTAACCGGCATTACGAAAGAGATACTTACCGCAAAAAATATAAACAACCCAGCTTGTATAGTCAAGGCTGAACAACTGTGTAGTGGTGGCACGGTGCTTCACCCCACTGCTTGGGCTGCTTGTCGTAACCGGAGATTTGTTTTCAGAACGCTGCGAAGCTCCGCCTAATATCCACTTGGGCGAGTCTTCTGCAGATGGCATTGCTAACGAAACACGTTGCTAACATCAGATGATGCAAGAGGACCTGACGAAGGTATTTCTTCCATCCTTGAGCCGGTACTTAAAGTCCCACTTAATGGGCCAGCCCAAAAACATCCGGCTGTTAAAAGCCACCCACTATCTCATGACTGTCGTTTCAAAACCAAGCCCTTGCGAGATCTGAGATCGCCTGAACGTGCGTTAAAGAATGCGCATACTGTCGATCTTAATTAAAGGGCAAAAAAAAAAAAAAAAGGCTTGCGCCGTTGTCGCCTTCCGTAAACTTTTACGCTAGAAAATAAATTAATAAAAAATACTGCGAGCAGTGTACTAATTGGTCTTTCTGCAAGACGCCCCCCCCCCCCCCCCCTCCATTTTACGAAATTCAGTTTTCGCAAGGGCGTTCAGAGAATGAAGGCCAAAGAGACCGCAGTTTGGAGTGTTCCCACTGTTTCCGCCGGCAGCTAGAAGATCAGAAAAAGACCGGCGCGTGAGTAAACTTTACAGCCTCTGAAAGCATATCATATGTAAACAAAAAGCACGTCATGGAAAAAAAAAAAAAAAAAAAAAAAAACGTCCATTCCGAAGACAGCACTGAACACCCTTCGCAGATGTCCATGAAAAACGCATCTCTTCCGCAACCGGTGATCTTCGCCGCATGCGACGTGCGTGTGTTGCACGCTCGATCCTATATGCTCCTCGAGGTATCAGATACTATTCTCCCTTAAGTGCTCCTTCTCCGCGATGCCGCGGCCCCTGAAGCGGCGGTGATCGCAGAGGATCGAGAGGCTTTTACGGTGGGCGCGCGCAATTGTGCCACTCCGGCGGCCGCACTGTTTTTTAAAAGCTCCGCCGTCTGATCGTGCCGCCGATAAGGTTTGGCTGTTGACACCTCGCTTCCGCGAGGAGGGAGAGTGAAACCTTTGCCAATCCGGCTATTACCCGGGCAAGGCGAGCCCTTCTCTGCAGAGCTCTTCACGTGTGTATACGCCCCGATGTTATTTGATCGGTGATCGTATACGTGCGGATTCGCTCAGTTCTTTCCGGGTTTGTGGCCGCCGTGTGTACACAGTCGCGCACCGTTGTTCCACGTGAATGAAACGAACGTCGAGCGAGGCCTTGCCACGCGGGTTGGATATAACGGACGCCTGCGACAGCATGTGGGATTGAGCACGGACTTCTGCACACGTGGTTTTGTGGGTACGTATATACGCATACGCTATGCGGCCATGTTGGTTCATCGACAAAGCATTGCTTTCCTGGCAAAGATAGGGTGCAGCTCGTTACCATTCCTGCATACACTCGTGTATTTTTGACGATAGCCCAACTAGAAATGAATTTAGAGTAGCAGGAAGTAAATGTTCTGTCAGCCTCTATACACCTGGTCCCACAGCTAAATTTAAGTTAATACCTTGAGGCATGAACACCAAGTGGAGCGCGGCGCGGTGTGGACTATACGTTTCAGCCTAGCACTCGTATATAGTATCTCGCACTTCTCGCCTTCTAGTTATGCCAGCGATGGCCCGTTAATTAACAGGCATCGTTCATTGTGCAATAATCCAATAACTCTCAGCAGTTTCACTGCCAATGTAACAAGGGTTCAGCCTCAAGTAAACACCTCCGACAAATTGCACCCCACCGAGGATTACACCCACGACCTTGAGAAACCGCGGTTGTTCTACCCGACAGTAAGTCAGCGGGCCATCTGCGCGGACACGCTTATGAAACGGTGCTATCTAACGTCTCCAAAGTGCGGTCAAAAGGCCAGAGGGTAGATGATTAGCGCAATCAATGGTGTTGGAGATGGTGATAAATATGTCGCAGTTTCGCCCGAAAGACGAAGCACCGATTGCGATAGCAAATTAGTAGACTATATGAACTAAGGATAGTAGGTTTATCGGCCGTATAAACTTGTGAACATTCGCTTACTAACTAAATTAACAAGCACGATAAACAAGCGTGCACAGGTAAACATGAACACATCTCGCTCGATGACCGTGGAAACTCGCTATCAAAACGCTGGAGTGACGAGGCGCGGCAACAGCAGCGAACGAATTGACCTTCGTGCCGTCGTCAAAAGCACAGTGCATACGACGCTACCAACACTAGTTGCACTATGCCCACATCGCAGATCGCTTTCAAGATACGGCGCGCGCGCGGCCGCGGTAAATCGCCCCCCGCCCCCTTTTTCACTCCCCCCCGTACCTCGCGCGCGGGGTACGACTGCTCCTTTTTCTTTTGTATTCACCTTGCGTCTTATTTTACGTTCACTCTTCTTTTCAAAATTGTTCTTTTACAGCGAAGCTGTTAGCCTCTAGTTGGTCGGCATTTTTCATGTCCGGCGTCCGAGGCTAAAAATATGGGCGGACCCGCGGTACCGGAGGTGGAGCAATACCGGGCCGACCCGCGGTGGAGGTGAAACAGGTTTGAAGCACTCAGAAAAGTGAAGCGAAAAGTGCATACATTATTTAGATTCGCGGATACAACATACAGAACAGCATACGTTTCAATAAAGAAGAAGCACAAAACAAGCATCCGAACCTCGCAATTGATAAGGCACTCCTGATTACAATGCGAAGCACGTAGCGCTCCCCGCATACGTTTCCCGGTAGATTACTATGGCGCAAGCTGCCGCTGCGACGGCAGCTTGCGACGTCGGGAGTGACGTCACTAGCCTTTCGAATATAGAACCAGCCTACCAACTGATTTCATCGTTGTTGCAGCACCGCTATGGGCGGCGGCGTGCTGCCAAAATTTCCACTACTCCAATTACTACCATTACTCTACGTTACCATTACTACCATTGCTCTAAAGCAATAAATCATTGCATAGCTCCTTCAGCAGTTGCAGTGGTGGTTTTCATCAGCTTCTCTGTACATCCGCTTTCGCATGGACGGGATGGCCAGTCAGTTTTTTATCTATGAGTGGGTGATAACAGTGGTTGATATATCTGTACACGCGCCACACCGCTTGAACGCAAGGTTCGGGGATGGACTGGTGGCGGCTCTCAGTGGCCGAGCCCCATACGCTGAGAAGCGAAGCCGGTTGTCTTTCCTCATCAGCTGTCGCAACCAGAAGGCTTCGCTGCGCTACACGCGCAATGCCTTGCGGTGATGCCGATGTGCTATCTACCTCTGCATTTCTTTTATTGTGACGCCGCTTTTACACAAACAGTGAAAAGCCTAGCGTAACGCTAGTCATTTCAATGCACTTCGTGAGCGCCCACTGTGCGCTCTTCCTTTCTATGACGTCAGCCTTTATATGTTGATATAATCTCGACCGGGTGAGGTGGGTCGTCACCGCAGGAATCAGGAAACGACGATGAAGGCGGGCACCGTGATGATGAAAAATAGAAAAGATTGTATTCACTTCATTGGTACATGGTTTTGACTCTATCCGAGTCTCGAGCGGTTCTCATTAACACGGGGGCCAGGACGGCCTTAAATCCCCTCGTGGTGGCCGATCTTTCCTTCGGAGAAGTCCTCTCTCCAGTGGTCAAGCTCCTTCTTGGTAGCTCGCCGTTTTCGTCTGCTCCGTAGAGGTGAGACGCTCTCTCGGGGATGAAGGGGATTATCTCGTCACGGGAAAAGCGCTGGGGCTTGCTTCCCACATTGGAGAGATACAGATTCCAGGAAGATCATAACCTGCCGATGACTCCTGCGGGGAACTTGTGGAAGTGTCGGAACTTTGTCGGGCGGTCAAGTTGACGACCTCCTCTCCCTCGGGTCCTTCTTGGTAGCTCGCCGTTTTCGTCTGCTCCGTAGAGGTCAGAGGCTCTCTCGGGGATGAAAGAGGATTATCTCGTCATGGGAAAGGCGCTCGAGCTTGATTCCCACATTTGACAGGTGCAGTTCCAAGCCGATCATAACACGGGCATCGTGATTCCTGCGGTGACGACCCACCTCACCCGGTCGAGATTATATCAATGTGCGAAGATTTCTGGGGCGGATTCGTGCTCCCAGACACTGATAAAGTATGATCACGGTCACTCTTATAAACGCTGCTATTGGAGTGGTTTGCGCTTGTTTGTTTCTGCCCTCGGTGTTTATGTCCCCTTCGTCTTGAGTACCCTGCGCTCCCAAGCACTTAAGATGGCGCACCCATTAACTCGCCCGCACGCCAGGCGTCGCTGGAGTGCGTGAGCCCCCACCTGGCGACTATATCTTGATGAAAACTGCACGGAATTAGCTGCGTGTAGTGTACTACACTCTCTTCTGCGGTCCCTGTAATGTGCGACGTGTAAGAGCAGTTGCCATTACGCGCTCCCCTCAAGGCTAACGCGCGCGGGGCGCTTCCTTGCACGGCTTCTGCTCCGACGCGTCCTCGCGCCAGTGACTTCGAGGGTGTGCCCCCACATCTTGCCGAGACGCGCCTCATTAGCCCGGCCCGCCGAGGCGCTCGCTGGGTGCCTGACGACGAGTTCAGCCGGCGCTCCGGAGGGCGGCGCGCGTGCGGCCAAATTGAATCTGCTAAGCGCGCGCTGGCTGTGTATGCAAGCTCTTCTTCTGCTGGAACTTCTCTCTTGGCCCCATGGCGCTGCAGTCGCGAGTGCTGGAAGGGATGGCCGCACCAGCGACTCTGCTGGGCCGTCCCCAGTACCCGTGACCACGCGCCGTCGCACCGGACTAATTGACTGTCTGCCGAGATAGACAGAGAGGCGAAAGAGAGAGAGAAAGAAACAAAGGAAAAGAGAGAGAGAGAGAGAAATAAATAAAAAGAAGAGACAGACAGACAGACAGATCATCATCATCAGCCTATATTTATGGCCGCTGCAGGACGAAGGCCTCTCCCTGCTATCTCCAATTAGCCCTGTCTTGCGCTAGCCGATAGATAGATAGATAGATAGATAGATAGATAGATAGATAGATAGATAGATAGATAGATAGATAGATAGATAGATAGATAGATATAATTACGACTTATCTGTCCTTAGCAGGGCGGGGCGCTCTTGGAGCTCGCTCTGCCTTGAGCAGATGTATAGGCAAAGACGTACTGCACGTTTTGTTTGACGCATGGTGTTCGTGTGCTGTCGCGTGGGGTATAGTGTGGAAAACGAACGAACAGCACAGGAAGCACGCAGGACACAACACGTGGAACCAGGGCACTGTAATAATGAAGTTAAATGTAGCGTGACAGGCTCTGCATCGGAGCGCCGTTTCGCAGAAGAATGTCATGCGAACTTCGCTGGAAGTTCTGACGTCGCGGAGTTGTTAACGACGTTATGTACTCTGGAGAAGCTCGCTTGACGAGCTTTGGATATTATTAAGCGCGTATGGTCAGAAGAAACACATACTGGCGCCGCAAGCAAACGAAAGAAACCAATTCATAGGCTAGTAGGAAATACAGCACGAGTACGGAAGTATGTAGCCAGGCCATTGCATATATGCTATATATAATGAGATGCACTTTACTGCCTGCCATCGTATACAAATAATAAATGAGCGTGCGCGAGATGCATTTTATTTTTGAAGCGTCATTTGTCAGCTAATGCTGTTGTTTGCTATAGTTGTTTGTTAAGGGGTAACGTTTTTATAATTTTCTCTCGTCTCCCTTTCAATGATGTTGCGTCTTCATTTCACGCCTAGTGCGTAGCGGCTGCTATAGGTTTTCAGCAACTGGCTGGACAGGGTCTGTACTGAAATGTAGATTGATAGCAGTAAACAGATCATCCCGGTACCTCAAATGAGGGTGCACGGAGAAGGTGAATTCTTGTTAAACCCGAATGCAGCGGCAAATTGATTGATTTGTTAACCAGTTGATTAATTGACTATATCGAAGCTACGTCTGTTACAGACACTGCAGCATGGGTCTCTGTATTTGCTTCGGTCTCACGGGTGATTTCTTTCCAAAGCGTTGATTCGGGCTAATTAATCCTTGGTTTGGGGCTAGTTGGTAATCTATATTTCATGTATATTCAGCGCAGAATATTAGGACGACATTGAAATACAAAAAAAAGAAAGAAAAAGAGACGGCAGGCACGAGCGCCACAATTAAATGCATAGGCATAGCAAGAAAGGCACAGGCGATAACGCTTACAGGCACACGCGTTATCGCCTGTGTCTTTCTTGCTGTGCCTTTGCATTTAATTGTGGCGCTTGTGCCTGCCGTCTCTATTTTTTTGTATTTCAATGTTGTCCTAAAATTCTGCGCTGAAAATATAAGTTATGCTTTCTTTCTTATGTTCGACCGTAGTAGGGATACGGCCACCGAGGCCGGGATCCTAACTTTACCACCTTGGGTACAGTAACGGAAAACCATACCTCTCAGCTATCACACTCGTTGAGCAATCGCAGAGGCTTCTGTCCCAGACCCAAAGCGAGTGGTCTTGATATATGGCACGAGGAACATTAGCCCAATCCTTCGAAGATGGACAGGATTTCTCAATCCGAAGGGGGGCGTTGCAGGAGACTCACATTAAGGTAACTTCAATGCGGTTTCTTAAGTTTTGGCCTTTTCCCTATGCTGCGCTCTCCGTTGTTCAGATATCCATCTTTGACTGACCGCATAAATCATCGCTATCGACTCTCTCACTCGCCGCCAACATCCGTGGTGCGAACCGCTCCTTTAACGATGATCTAAGGCTCACTCAGAGGCATAGACGACGCCATAAATACCGGTCCACTAGCCTCGACGGCCATTATGTCACTTTGCCGCTCTTCTTTTCTATTATTTTCTTTACTCTTTATCTAACCGTATGATAGCGATCGCCCCACTGTCTCCTCTAAAGAGGGTGTTCTCGCCTTAAAAAAGGCTACCGCAGCTGTCCTGCGGCCGTGCGTGTGTGCACATCCGCGGCTCATTTCTTCCCAATTTGTGCGGGACGTGCTTAGCTTATGCGCGTATGTATACGTATATGTCCCGTGCGAAGGACCACCCGCTTACTTCCGCGCCAGCTGGGAGAAGAAACGCAATCAGGGCCGTTCCCTCAGGGTCGGTCAGTCCACTCCGTGGGGATGCATCGCTCTTTCGCTGTCTCACGAGGCGTAAAGGGTCGACAAATGGCCCTTGTCGCCGCGCACCGTTGCAGAGCGTTTAGTACAGGCACACACGCACACTCGGCCTATACACAAACAGCTCTTAGCGGCCTTTCTTTCTCTTCGTCTTTTTTTTTTTTTTCCGCTCTGAAGATGTGCAACCGTGGAGCTAACAGAAGGGCATGACCACGCGTGTTCCTCTTCTCGCCACTGTGGGAGCGGAACCCGCGCCAAATTGCATGGGACGAAGCAGCAATTTATTCCGGGGCCAGCGAAACTTTTTCGGTCGCCGCCTCCTCCGTGCACTGTACTCGAGTGAGCGCGCTCGCCATCTTATATATAGCGTTGAGTGCGTGTCTACCATTCTGTGCGTTGCGTTATTTCCCTCTGTGCTGAAGGTATAGCCTATAGAATGCGCCCCCGATCTGTTCTCTGCCCGGAGCTGTTCGGGAACGCAGCGCCCTCTTCCTGATGGACGTTTATGGCACTCGGATACCGAGGAGCCAACGCCGACGAACAAGAGTGGCAAAGTAAGACCTTTTAGGGATGTGCGGTGCGTAATATGCATGCGCTAGAAGACGCTGCTGGTCTGCTGGAAGGTTACTGGAGCTGACCGGGAAAGAGTGGCGCCCGACGGTTTGGTGAAGGAGTGCGCCAACCGGATACACTGGCCGAAAGGTGTTCGTGGCCCGTGACCGCCGCGCTCTCCCTTTATAGCAGAAAAAAAAAAAAAAAAGAGAGCATGCTGCATGATTCCGGCGGGCTCGGACGGACTTATGAAAGCGAGCATAACTTTACCAACGGACGAACACCGGTGCTGGCGGCTCAGATTCTAGGCCCGAGGCTGCAAGAATCCCATCAAATCACGTGGACGCCGGGCCACGCGGGACTGGAGGGGAACAAAAGGGCGAAAGCCTTAGCTCGAGCGCTAATCAACCGAGCGGGACAAAACCAATTGTCTCATCAATCTCCCACCCTTTACCTTCGTGCCCCTGCCATCAAATTGCTGCGGCCGACTAGAGATCCAGCGACTCAACCGCAGGATTTATCCTCCCCCTCACAAAAAGCTCAGCACTGAAGAGGCAATAGCCCTCAGACTTATCCAAACAAACAGACTCCCAAACCTACACAGATAAAGCAAAGTATACCTACAAACATATCGCGGCATCTGCCCCTGGTGCGGCGACACATGCCCTACACTCTTTCACATCTTGTGGGGGTGCGGGGCAAACTTCAACATTTAAAGACGCCTAACAAGTCATTTGAGCGGTGGGAGGTGTAAGCCTGCTGCTAGAAAAGAACGAGTTTTGTCTTTAATTATAGATCGGCAAGCTTGAAACCGGCATTTTGCACGCTTTTCATCCTGTTGAAGGGAACGGCTGCAGAGGAAAGCTTAAGAGACGGCTAGCGTATTTGGTCAATGCTCCTTGCTTGACAGGCAAAACACAATGGGATAATTGGTCGGCGGTGGATGCATGTCGCGTTGACGGCGCCGAGGTGAGCAGGCGCGCAGCTCATGACATGCCAGATTAAAACCGGCACGTGGAGGGGCGATTTGTGGCAGCAAGGCGTGACGCGTCAACGACCCTTGCCGGTTGTGGCGCACGGTTCAGAAATTCATTCGGAGACACGCTTTCAAGTGGTGTCAAACGTGACGGACGCGATTACAGCTGACCAGATGTACTTGCGGACCGACTGGCTCTGAGAAATGACGGGGCGGCGCATGACGACGGAAGACCGTTGCCAATCGGCCGTAGCGAAAGGCTTCGAGCAAGCATTTACTGAATAGGGGTACGTGAGCCCAAAGTGTCGGTCGCCACGTTTCATTGACAAAGGACCCGTAGCTACTACGGTATCGGTTTTTCGTATAGGTACGAGTGGAGAAGGGGTCACAGCAAAGGTCAATCGCTGCAGCTTCCAGGTGCTGCCTGTTCTGTAGATTTTATTGAGCCCATTGTGCTGGGCGCTGTGGCTCTCCCAGGGAGCACGCATCCTATGCACCTGTCCCCCCCCCCCCCCCTTTCTTGGAACGTTGTTGTCATTTGTATGTTGTTTTGGGGGATAGTGAGAATGATACCGTAAAAGGCGGTAGAGGAAAGGGCGCTTGGAAGAAGCGCAAAGCTGGAAGCGCCGGCAACAGGATTTGTGGTTGGTGCGTCGGCGGACCACTCACAGCCACTCCGTGGCAATTGGGTGGTAAATGCTTGGGGCGGGGCACCGGAGGGTAGAAAACTTGGCCCCGTTGCCCCGTCCGAGGGTTCTGGACAAACTTCGGTGCTATGCACCATCGACTATGTCGAGATAGGGTCGCCCTATGTATACCAGTTCCGTCTTATATGTGTACTTGTAACTTCATGTAAAGTCTTGTAAATAATTGTAAATAGAAAGTTTTTCTTTTCTCTCGTCATCTGTGTCTACTTCGATCAAGCAGAAGCATCCAGCGAACCAGTCGCCGCTATCGCTAGCGGCAGTATACATCCTCTACTTGCGTAAACCGGCTCTGGCGGTGCGTCTCGGACGCCCAAGTAGAAGAGTGGTAAAGAAGAACCTGAACTTTACTGGCGCAGTCGGCAAGGATTGGTTCGCAGGACAAGACTAGGTGACATAGAATACAAGCAAGAGATCGCCTCGGGCGACGCAGGCAGATACAACGGCAGCAGAAGCTCGATCTCTGATCGACACCCGTCGAGACGGACTTTGCAGCAGAAAGCTGTAGCGGCTGGAGGCCGCAGATTTCACTGCCTTCTCTGAAGACAACGAGGCGCGGCTGGTTTAAGGCAGCCCTCGACGAGTCACCACCAGCGGACAGCGGAACCACCTTTCACCACACATGGCGGAGCGGCTGACAACGGAGACAGACGGGCGAATGGGGTGAGTTGCTTTGGTCTCATTTTATCTCGCTCCTGTTGTCGTGTTCGAGCCAAGGGAAATGGCGGTAGGCTGGTCAAGGACGTCGCAGAGGTACGTGTGGCCAGAATGGATGAGCGACAGCTGCGTGGGGACAGGCGAGTTCTCGGAGCTAGAAATGCAGCGAACTTTGAAAAGGGCTCAGGAGTACCGCCAGCACCTGCAACGTAAGCTGGAATTAGCAAAGCTAAATCAAGCGCGAGATTTGCAGGAGGGCCAGCTGTTTGAGGAAAAACGCTTGGCGTTAGTTGGCGCGTGTGAGACAGGGCGTGACAGCGCGGTGGTAGTAGAGGCAGAGATCGAGGCACTAGATGCGCTCGGCGCAACACAGGCCGTTATGGGTTTCGAGGTGTCAGATCCTGCTACTAGGGCCGAGGAGAGCTCTCATTGTGAGAGCGCTTCTCTAAAAGAGGAGCAGGATCCAGAAGCACAACTATTTGCAAGTTCCGACCCAGCCCGTGATCGTTATCGTGCCAATGAGCTAACGACAAGCGTGTCACCTCCGAAATCACCTGTGGTCGTCGTAACCGACCTTGAACATGAGTCGCGCGGAAGGGACGACGATGAGGGTTTCGCACCCGGGGCTAGTTGTATAGCTCCGTCCTTACAGCCTGCTGACGTTGATCGCACAATACTGCGGCAGAAGGCAGACAAAGCCCGCCTTTCGGACTTGGGGCAGGGACAGCCTTGCGAGGGCGGGCTGTACGTGAGTTGCCAGCGGGATGCTGATGCAACGATCCAGACAAGCACCGACGCGAGCATTGCCCCGATAGTTTCGGGTATGAGCCCGCCGGCGCTCCGTGGTGAGGAAGGAACCGCGAGCACCAACCGCGCGTTTCGGGGACACAGAGGGTCGCAATCGCATCTGCACGGCAGGCGGCTGTCGAAGGACGACGGAGAATCTTTCCACCATTGTATGGAAGCAAACTTAGCAGTCAGGGAGAACTGTAGGCCACTAGCGTTCTTGGGTGGTCAAGGTACCTGCAGTGATCTGAGTCCTCGTTTAAATACTGCAAGGCCCGGCGCGCCGGGAGTTCATCCGCAGGGAGGAATAGGCGTGGTACGATGGGCGGCTCGAGGCCCCACATTTGTTGCCATTTTGGCGGTGCATGTATTTGACCCAGGGGGCCAATCAACATTTGTAGAGGTGGCAGTTTTGCGTAATATGCTAAGGAAGCAGGCAACAAGACTGCAATATCACCAGATTTCTCCGGACCAATTAATTGGGTCTATCCAGAATTAGGGTGCCAGTTTAGGCACGTCACGGCTCGACCACGCGCAGGAGCGAGTGGTGAGACTGGGGCAACTTCAATGTGTGTGAAGTGCAGGACAATGGACACGGGAACATTAAGTGTATTAGTGCGCGCTTTCTATTGTTCTGGTTGTATTTTGCGTGAACGTTGTATACGTCTTTGGATGTTCAGGTGGTGCATGATAAGTTGCATGCATTGAGCTTTAGTTGATGCATAACTTGGATATTTGCCTGGGTTCTGTGCCTAGTTGTGCTAGCGTAAGCGCTTAGTAGAATTCATTGGCAAGGTGTTCTCGAGAGCGCGTTTTCTTTTTCTTTTTTTTTTCTTTTTTTGTCGTTTCCGCAGTGTATCGGAGCGGAGGCTCGCAGTACGCGAACAGTCGCAGTGTTGCACGATACTCTTTATACGTCACGCTGTATTTTGTTAGGTTAGCCTTGTGGTATGCTACAAGCTATTTGTAACTTGCGGAGTGCTGTTGCATCAGCAGAAGGGTTCAGTCGTGTTTCGTATGCTTCTTTTAAACTAGCGACGTTCTTTTGATCTTACAACGCCCCACAAGGGACACCCGAACATTTTTGGTGCGGGCAGCGTGTGCTGGCCCTAGTTGCGTTATTGCGAATGCACTATAATGTCAGCTAAGATTTCTTTTCATGTTCTGCATGAAGTGTCGCGTGTTTAAAGTGTTGCGTCAGTGTTATATTTCAGCGTGTATTTCTTTCTTATTTTTTTTTGTAGGTTAGCTAGTGCAAAAGCTAAGTTTAGGTTTCCTTGCACCACAGGTGTAGAACATGTCACATGATTATCCGGCAGGAAGGGGCTAGTCGTAATATTAGAATGTTTACGGCAGTCTTGCAGTTTTCCTTCCTTTTCTTTTTGTCAAGCTGCTGCATAATGGCTATGTTACATGCAGCCGGCTTTTTCTGGTTTCCGCTTCGGCAACACTGTAAGCAAGTCGTTGCCTAGTCTTGGGTGGAGGGTGTAAGCCTGCTGCTAGAAAAGAACGAGTTTTGTCTTTAATTATAGATCGGCAAGCTTGAAACCGGCATTTTGCACGCTTTTCATCCTGTTGAAGGGAACGGCTGCAGAGGAAAGCTTAAGAGACGGCTAGCGTATTTGGTCAATGCTCCTTGCTTGACAGGCAAAACACAATGGGATAATTGGTCGGCGGTGGATGCATGTCGCGTTGACGGCGCCGAGGTGAGCAGGCGCACAGCTCATGACATGCCAGATTAAAACCGGCACGTGGAGGGGCGATTTGTGGCAGCAAGGCGTGACGCGTCAACGACCCTTGCCGGTTGTGGCGCACGGTTCAGAAATTCATTCGGAGACACGCTTTCAAGTGGTGTCAAACGTGACGGACGCGATTACAGCTGACCAGATGTACTTGCGGACCGACTGGCTCTGAGAAATGACGGGGCGGCGCATGACGACGGAAGACCGTTGCCAATCGGCCGTCGCGAAAGGCTCTTCGAGCAAGCATTTACTGAATAGGGGTACGTGAGCCCAAAGTGTCGGTCGCCACGTTTCATTGACAAAGGACCCGTAGCTACTACGGTATCGGTTTTTCGTATAGGTACGAGTGGAGAAGGGGTCACAGCAAAGGTCAATCGCTGCAGCTTCCAGGTGCCGCCTGTTCTTTAGATTTTATTGAGCCCATTGTGCTGGGCGCTGTGGCTCTCCCAGGGAGCACGCATCCTATGCACCTGTCCCCCCCCCCCCCCCCCTTTCTTGGAACGTTGTTGTCATTTGTATGTTGTTTTGGGGGATAGTGAGAATGATACCGTAAAAGGCGGTAGAGGAAAGGGCGCTTGGAAGAAGCGCAATGCTGGAAGCGCCGGCAACAGGATTCGTGGATTGGTGCGTCGGCGGACCACTCACAGCCACTCCGTGGCAATTGGGTGGTAAATGCTTGGGGCGGGGCACCGGAGGGTAGAAAACTTGGCCCCGCTGCCCCGTCCGAGCGTTCTGGACAAACTTCGGTGCTATGCACCATCGACTATGTCGAGATAGGGTCGCCCTATGTATACCAGTTCCGTCTTATATGTGTACTTGTAACTTCATGTAAAGTCTTGTAAATAATTGTAAATAGAAAGTTTTTCTTTTCTCTCGTCATCTGTGTCTACTTCGATCAAGCAGAAGCATCCAGCGAACCAGTCGCCGCTATCGCTAGCGGCAGTATACATCCTCTACTTGCGTAAACCGGCTCTGGCGGTGCGTCTCGGACGCCCAAGTAGAAGAGTGGTAAAGAAGAACCTGAACTTTACTGGAGGTATACAGCTGACCGACGATACCCTGGCGGGACAAGAAGCTCTCGTCCAGCAAGTACGTCGAGCAGCCATGGCCAGTGGAGTCCTGGAATGAGGACACAACCCACTCGTCCTCAAGATCAACGACCTCGATGGTCTAAATAAATTTTTTTTCTCTCTCTCTGTCATTCCTCTAAAGACAAATGATTTGCTGGACAGGTGAGGTTGAGTCTGCTCACAGCTCTATAAATTTCCAAGATTTCCAAGTTCATCAGGATCTATCTATCTATCTATCTATCTATCTATCTATCTATCTATCTATCTATCTATCTATCTATCTATCTATCTATCTATCTATCTATCTAATCTATAAAACAACATTAATTTATGTCTGAGGCACGCAACCAAATGTGCAAATCATTATGAACTAAATGTTTTTTGAGCTGGCGACTTCGCTACCCAGACGAGAAATTTTTATTGCGATGAACGCATGTTCTAGAAGTGTTACGCGACCACAATACGCTGAGGAGGACATATAATATGTGCGATGAGGACGAAACACGTGTTTTGCTGGCGTCACTCTCTACGGTATGTCGTTCGTCACACCTTCGTGCTCGTAAATTCCATTTTCTGAACGCATAGTTCTCGTCTCCTTACTTCCGTAATAAGACAACCTACATTGATGCGCACGTTTCTTGTGTTTTTTTTCCTTCTTACGTGACTTATTTTTGTTAACAGCATGGCCATGGTGCAGCGTTTGCGACGAGCCGTTGCGGAACCAGCCATCGCTCTTTCGAATCGAAGAACCGCCACACACTTTTGCAAAAAAAAAAAAAAAAAACGTTTTGGTTACGTGTACGATTCCCTGCTAAATGGTTCACTCATCTTCCACCGTTTATTGTTGCTGATACATGACAAGAAGACCGACATATTGTGTCTTTTTTTTCTGTACAAAAGTTTGCATATATAACACGTCATGACGGCCTGTATTTCTCAATAAGGTTGCGTAAATGCTGCAGCTATATCACATTTATTGCCAGTACCTTTTCAGAGTGGACAGTTATATACTGTTCATATCTGGTTAAGGCTTTCGTTAGAGCAAGACATATAACTATATGGCGTCTGAGATTCCGAGGCCTTTACATAATCTGCACGTACCTAGAAGATTAAGTGAGCTTGCGATGAAAGTCAAATTCAAAGTGGTTCTGGCAATGAGTAGATTAGCGCACAAAGCCATTAACCGCTTACAACTAATTTTCTTCTGCGTTTATTCCTTAAACTTAAACTTGTTCGATTGGTGTTCGAAGATGGCTGATATGACGTAAGATCACGCCTCTGGATTGTCTTGCCTGAACGGTAGCGCATGTAAAGCGTGGAGATTCATTCGTTTTGATTAAGGAATGGTGCTGGTCTCAATGTATAAGGCTTTTGTTGCCGAGTGACGTTAGGCAAACGCCGCCGCACTGAAATGTTCCATAAATAATCCTCTCTCAGGGAGTCAATTCACCTGCGTGGCTCGACAAATCGGCCTTATGCACACACTTATTAGTAACGAACAATCACCTAGCCAAAGTTGCATCATCGCTGCTTCCGCTTCCATCCGAATCCTTGCAATTATACAATGTGTGTCGGTGCGGAAGTGCTTATACAAAGGCTCAATCTATACAGGCCTGGGCTAATGAATCGAGGACAGCGAGCGCAGCTGCCGAGTGAATTCTACGCGCTATGCGGGCATTGAGAACGTAATAGAGTTGCCGCCCATAGAGACTGAAATTACTGCTCCATTCGAAGAAACGCAATCAAGCTATTCAAGCTTGATTGCGCGTGAGCGCTATTCAACAGACTCCGCAGCATTGACGCGAGGCTTCCGTGTACGTATATACCTGCCTTCAGACGGGAAACTATATACCTGTAGACGACTTAGTACCCGGGACAATCATCGCGTAATCCTAACGGCCAGGCTGACCGGACACGGAATCGAAGGAGTGTCGCGATGACAAGCTTGGCAGCTCTCGCCCTTGACGTTTACGGCTATTTCAAGCGCTGTAGTTTCCATGCGCCTATACGTGTCCTAAGCGTGACATCTTTCGCCTTAAGGTACTTCGGACTTGCAAGCTTCGCGCCGTGTTCGTGAGACGAGAATGACGACAAACGTGCAGTTTCGCAGCGAAGCTGTATATGGCTAGTTTCCAGCGGATCGATGTCCTTAGACCGAAAACCGCGGGCCGATTCCGAAGATAGTAGAATACCGAGCCGACCCGCGGCGGAGGTGAAGCAGACTTCAAGCACTCGGTCAACTTGCAAAAAATAAGTTTAATATCTTCAGTCCAAATACAACCCGTATCAGATATTAAGCTGACAGGAACAGATACTACACTTTGACCCGCGTCGGCCATTTCTACGTTCGCACCATATACACGTGTACGCCATCCCGCGTATTCGGATTACTGCCTACCCATCTGAGTGTCTTCTGTCTCCTGACGCCATGCTCTACATAGGCTCCTTTCCTCAGTTCTGCTCTGACTGTGAAATGGGTAGGCCGCGTGTTGTACGGTCTCAAGAAGAACAGCGTGCCTATATACCAAGAACGACGGCGTGAACAGAAAAGGGAACGGGCGCGGTGGCGACCGAAGGAGACCACCGTCGATGAGCGGGCCGCGGACGCCGTACTGCCCGCCAGGACCGCCAGGCGGAAAGAAATGCGAACCCTCCATGTGGCCCCGATCCCGCAAATTTGGAACGTTTCACCGGAGCAACGGTCAATCAACACCATAAAAAGCTTCGCTGATCATCCACCGTCACAGAGTGGAATGACACTGAATTTTTTAATCATCCAACCCATGACATTCATTGCTTTGAAATCGACAATCGAACGACGTCTCGTCTTATACAGGGAAGTAAATTCATACTAATGAAGAGAACTTGAAACAGAACGTCGACCAAAGTGGCGTGATCAAGAGGGTGGACGCGCTTTGGCTTCCGCACGAAGTGAACAAGGCTTCCGCGTGGAAACCTTAAACACCTTCGTTACACTTTGTCCGCGCACTGAACGCCCACATTCGTTATTTTCATATTTGCCTTCCGAGAAACGCGCACGCACGCATGAAAGTTTGCCTGCTCTTAATTAGGTTAATTTGTATAGGCCTGCGGATGAGGGTCCACAGAACCTTTCATTTCTATTCTGTTTTGCCGGTATTATTTGGCGCGATCTCCGATGATGTATATCCTGAGGTGTTGTACGAAATAAACAAAAATGAAAGGAAGCAAGAAATATCAAGCAACCAAACATATTTCCTATATAGGTCGCGAATCGAGCTTGTGCGGTCAAGCGCTGCGTGATCGCATCGTCGGCTGTGATGGGAAAAGCTCGGACGAGTAGAGGATAGTACGCGACTTTAGTCAGGACAGGGTAAAAAAGATGTGGTTGATCCCTCTTATATAGGAATCGGTATAGAACACGAAAGTGAAACGTGTCTTCACAGAAGTAGTGTTATGTTTATTGCACATTGATATATAATGTCTATTGGTGTTTTGTGGCTAAAGCGCCCTTAGGCGTTGATGCACCCACGCTGACGCCTGGTGGCACGTCTCCTCCATCACGACTACCAACGTCGATGACCATGAGCAACCGTCGTGCATATGGAAGCTGCACTACGCTGCACACGCTAGCACAACGCGAAAGACGAAGCACGTAACTGACACACTAATACAACGCGCAAGACAAAGCACGTAACTGAATCGTCACCGAGTCAAATCAGCGCGTACAGCGCGTCGTAATTGCAGCCTCCGCGATCAACTTCAGTGCTGAGACCACCGAAGCGTTCACTGTCGGTGCGCGTTAGTGTCATAATGCAGTACTTCTCTTTTCTGCTCGTAGGCGGCGGCACCGCCCCGAGCAAGAGCGCGGGTACACGGAGGAGTGTTAGATATATAAGGCGCGTCTGTGTAGCTCTCTGCAAATGCGTTTGTGGCGCAATGGGTTAAACGCTCGGCGATCTATCGTCGCGGACCGAGAGGTCGTGGGTTCGATTTCCAAATTTTGCATGTTTGTGGAACTTTTTCTTCTGGTTTCTTTCTTTGTATTATGTTCGTGTATGTCCGTGTGACGTATTTCCGTGACGGAAATACGTCACTGAAGTCTTGGTGGACCCCGGCATAAAACACTTTCGTGTTAAAAGAAATGCATACCGTAGGTGGAGGCACAGCTGAACGGGGAGAGAAAGTACTCCATGGTCGTCGTTATTTCAAGTTTTATTTTACTTCTTTATTTCAGTTCTTTTTCTATAAGTACGTGTCGCGTGCGTACGACTGCGAGTAAAGGTTTGCAGACCATGGCAGCAGCGCAGTTTTTTTCCCTTCAACGTGGCCGTGTGGACTGAAATTGGGTCGAAGCGCGCCGCACGTTCACCGTACCACCAATAGCCTTTCAAAACATTATATATATATATATATATATATATATATATATATATATATATATATTGTAACTGCGGCACCCGTGGTCTCAGCAATCTCGAATCACGACTTCTGCTCGAAATTATGTGCGTGCCTGCCTGGGGTGCACAGACACATATCGTGTTTTGGCGCTGACTGAAGTGACCTTCTGCGTTTCGAGGCGGTGACATTAAAAATGGTTGCAGCCAGCTAGAGAACTTATACCAGAGAGTACCTTTGTTTGCACTATAGTGTGCTGCTTGCCGCAGATTAACCGCACAAAACAACCGGGAATCGATTCGTGGGGGTACTTTCTTTTTCTTTTAGTTTCCGGTTAACTAGAATGTCGTCTCGTCGCTGGGCTGCGCGCGTTGTCTCTCGTCTCGCCAGTATACTAATAAGCTGGATAAGCTGAGCAGCGCCGCCGGCCATCTCCTCCGTCTCGCGACATCAGTTTAAGCAACCACAGAATGCCAGAAGTTAATTGGATACGCCTCCGACTTCGTGGCAGGGCTGACAGCATGTGTCGGCATCGGTCTGTCTTTCTTATACAGCTCTGTCGTGTGTGCGCGTGCAGTCTGGACTATTGAGGTGGAAAAGTGGCGGTGAAGTCAACTATCCTCATAGCTCTTTTGCACTATTACTGCTACTACTACTACCACTACTATTACTACTACTACTACTACTACTACTACTACTACTACTACTGCTACTACTACTATTACTATTATTACTACTTATTATTATCTATATTATTATTATTATTATATTATTATTATTATTATTATTATTATTATTATTATTATTATTATTATTATTCGAGGAACGCTTGCTGTACTTGAGATTCAGGGTCTAGAATGGACGTTGTATGACAAATACGACATTTATAGTCGATTAAATTGCGCGTAACATTCAAAAGGTAGCGCCAATAGGCTTGGCCGCCTAACGTAAGGTGATAATGTAGACCCAGTTTGGCAGTGGCAAGAGAAAATGAGAAAAGCCGAAAGAAGGGCGACAGGAGACCGTCGAGAAGCCCATACTAATAAATCACCAAGCTGGAGATGCAATGGGCAGATGAAGGACGAAGTAGAGATAACACGGTCGCCGAAGGTAGCGAGCTTTTATAATAAAGCGGCAAAGCATATAAAAAAGGACATTCGACAGTGTTTCGTAATTTTACTTCGCGCTGACCGGCTTAGACCCGCAGGAGCAGCGGGCACGTGGAGTGGAGCGAGCCAATGGGGTCCTGAACTAAGGCCTCCATCCTAGCCTAACATAATGCAAATAACTGTTTCTGTCTCTCAGAGCTTCCTCCTCAAGGCACTCTTAAACAAAAAAAAAAAAAAAAAAAAAGAGAGAGAGAGAGAACGCGCTGTACTTACAAGAACGTATATGAGCAGGACCAACCACAGCGCGGGTCCAATTTATTCACTTTTTTTTTCGTTTATGTTAAATCCTAGTTTTTCTGAGGCACTTCTTTTCGTTGTCAACACGGTTTCAAGCGGCACACGAGATTGCACATCAGGGGGCCACGCGTCATTTCGCGACGCGACGCGCGTTCGGCGACGGGTCAATTTTCCTCCGAGAGAGCCGCGTGCACCCACAACAGTTGACAGCTTGCGCAACACCCGCGCGCCGACGGCGGCGACAAAATGAAGCGGGGCGCTAGAGTAGCTAGATATGGCCGTCCCCGCGAGGCCGGTTATATAAGGCACAACGCTCGTCAGCGAAGAAAGCGCGGTTGCGTAATAAGAGAGGAATGGAGGAGCGCGAACGATATGCGAAGTGGCAGAGGCGGCAAAAAAAAAAAGAAAAAAAGAAAAATACAGAAACAGAAAATGGCGGCGACGCGCACGCACCTTCGCTTGCGGTCACGGCTGTCATCACCGATTCAGGGCCGCAAGCCGGCGCGCGCCAAGTCCGTCACGTCTCATTAGATTGAGCGATTGTTTCGAGCGTATTCTTGCACGCGCGCGGTAGTGGCGACGTATAGCAGCCGCAGTTGTCACCGATGCAGTGGTGTCGTCTGGTCGCAGTGTCGAGGCGCTGTGTAGAGAAGGGGCCTCGTGCGATAAGCCTTGCAACGCCCTGTGTCACCCTGTGTCACCCTGTGTGTATGTGCGTGTGCTTGTGTGAACGTCCTCCTCCCCCGGGCCTCGTGCAAGGTGAGGCGCGCGCGCGCGCAGCGCGAACCAGTGCGGTGAAGTAAAGCTGTGCCGTGCGCTGTCGGCTTAAACAGAAGTGTGCGCAACTCGAATTAGCCCGTAAGCCGAAACACCATTCTATAACATCATGGGAAATTGGAATGACTTGATGATCTTTCTTTTCTGGCCATGGGGAGTACATTCGTTAAAGAAAAAAAAAGACATTAAATGTTATTGAGTTATAAATTATTTCGTATAGTACATAATTAATTAGTAACTTGGCTTGCTGGTTGTCTGAGTTATCGACAACTGAAGCCTACTCGCTCCAGCGTGTCATATAAGCGCTGTACTATGACTTTTGCGTTAATTTTTCCGCGCTTATATCAGCATTTTCAGCTCAGTTCGTGGCGAGTTCTGCAGCTCGTTCATCGATTGGCGTATCAGATATATGCCGCTGTGCGCTTGCAAGAATAATCGCATGCGAGAGCTCGTTCATTAGTTACTTGTCATGTGCGCGTTTCAGTTTATGCTGACAGCGTGTGACTTCAACTATATATATATTATATCGATAGCTATATATAGATAGATATTCTTGTTGTTTTCAATTTGAAGCTTGGTGCATGGTGTGATGAAATATTGTTTCATTTGTCCGTGAAAGACGCCCGTTTAATAGCTACTGTCCGTAGAGTTTCGAGAAGAGTCCATTATAGCATCGCAGAATCCCAGAGGTGGGGCTGTACGTTCAATTCAAGCCGCCCACCTGATCCCGGCCTGGTACATTTTATTACAGAAAACCAACTGTGCATGTATACATGCTGCACCATGCACCTGGTTTATGCCGCAGGGCAAATTCTTGAATTGAAAGAAAAAGAAAGAAGCCCGGTTATCAGTGTTCACTAGAGAGCGAGAATCGCTCCCCCAGTTCCACCCACCTAGGAGCCCACACAGTTACTCTACACCCGCCATACACCCGGCGAGGACCGTGCTTTTGTCGCATCACATGCAAGCCTGCATGAACATCTGCTTCGAGATCACGCCTTGATGAGTCGCAGGATGGCGCAAATAAATATAAGTAGAAAAGGTGCGGATGCCTTCTGCGCTCCATATATAGACAAATGTTTCACTTACAAATCTCACGTCGATGGCAAACAGATGAGCGCTGTTTCGTTGTCAGAAATGTCGGACCGTGGCTAATACATTGTCAAAAAGAAGAAAGCACGTACTCTTGGTGGGAGCTTACGTGGGAGCTGCCCCAAGTGCCGCACGACATTTGGTGTGTTAGCACAGCCACGGCCTCTGGATAAAAAAAAAAAGATGCGGCCTGCCGCGTGCATCGAAAACGGTGTGATCCGCCGCGGCGCCACACGTCGGGGGCTGTTGTCTTGCATCGGAATAGCGAATGCGTCAGGAACGCGCTTGGAACGCCGTCGCGCGTGCAAGCCGACGCGTTCCATCGCCGATGACTATAGCGCCGTTCGGCCCAGCCAAGCGGCCGACAATGCAACTACGGCCGTCACGTTCGCTCCCATTGCAGCGCGCCCGACGCGGCAGGCCGCACCTTTTTTTAAAGACGGTAGTCTTTCTTGGGGAACTTAAACGGTGAAAATTTGGTCTGTCTGTCTGTCTGTCTGTCTGTCTGTCTGTCTGTCACCCGATTCAGCCACCCGGCCAAAGTTGGACCACTTGCTTACCGCCCACTCTACTTAAACTGGTACGGCTGTTCGTACTTGTGAACGTTATCGATCACAAAGTAAATATTACGCATATCTGAGGCGCAACATCACTAGGTAAGTATTAGGAGGTGTGTTCCTTTAATAGAAAATACATAGATACGTAACTCTAAAGACCCTAGTTTCTTAAGCTGCGCTGAAAATGCCATGCTATGCGCGCCGACGAACGACGTTCCCCGACTGCGCGCCAACGAGCGCCCTCTGCCATGGAGGAAGGAAACCCTCTGCACAAGCTCATGTTTCCCGATGTATTGCCAGATGGCGTCCATGTCTTACGCAGCGCCTCCTCAATTTTATCAATGCCAGCCAGATGCGGCCGATTCAACATAAAGGAAGCGCTGTCTGAGGCAGGGCAAAACATAAATGGCCGCTTGATGAAATAATGCGGTAAAATGAAATCTGTTCAAACAAACCTCCATTGCATTTATCATGCCAGGACGGAAATGGTACGAGAACAGCATCACGGGTGGCCGTGGATCAGACCAGCACTCATGTAGTACGGCCGGCAGAAGACTATCGTCTTTCGACGACATTTGCAGCGAAGCACGCAGATACGCGGCAATTTTTATCCAGCGGCCGTGGCACAGCCCATAGCACACTTTTAACCCAATCCATAACGCAGAACAATATCTCACAGAACTCAAACCTCAGCCGAGTACTTTTAAAGGCATGGACTCTGTTAGCACAACCCATTGTCCATGATTTTACGAAGCTTGCTCTGTCAACGCCCCAAACCTATAAGACCTAAATGTACGCTTATTGTGCGAATAACGCTTTGCATGGTCGTAAAACACCGACGCTACACACGATGCACAGTCCCCCCCCCCCCCCCCCCCCCCCCCCTGCGTCGTTAAACGGTCTTCGAAGACGCGGCGTAGATCCGTGTACACGTGCGCGTTCGTGACGTTATATATATATGCGACTCGTCGATGCAGTGCCGCTGGTGCATGAACGGTGCTGTGTCGTCACCCGACGTGAAGATCCTCATGCATAATGCACGCGCCAGCAACACGTGACCGGGACTGCTGTTCGTCGGCAAGACTTCATTCTTATACGTTTCGCCTTTCCGAGAACTTGTCGCGCGTCGCCAGGTACAACGCTGTATATCGGCTGCCGTGGGCGCGTTCTGACAAACATGAACAGTTCAGCGGCGCGAGATTCCTCGGCGTGTTTTCAAACTGTCGACTGTACAGTGCATGTTTATGCTTAGCAGTGCGAACAATAAGGATGATTATAAAAAGCAACTCATTGTACGGAGGTATTTACGTATAGAGCTTGTAGGTGCTCAGACAAGTTTGTATAGGCTACGGACGGGTCAGAACGCTGACTTGTTCAACAAGAGTTGACGGGATTAGTGACTTCTATTGCATTCCCTATCTATTCTTCTTTTCCCGGAGTTCTTCGTAGGAATGCCAATGCGAATCCAAACCGATCGCATAATCTACTTGTGCACAGTACATTACTTGGTGAAAGAGGAAGACAAATACCAAATACCGGCCAAAAGAGATTTAGTAATGTTACTTAACATTACTATACAAATCCTTTGTAGCCGCTGTTTGTCTTCATCTTTCGCCATGGTCCGCCCAGAAGCGACGGTATTCCATCATATTCTAGATTTAAATATAGCGCTTGTGTCACTGCAGCCGCGACTCCGTGTCGAACCTTGAGCTGACTAGAAGTAGAACTCAACTTTCCTTTTTGATTCTTCGAGGGCCGGAAAACAATCTCAGTCATTCTTCCTGCGTAAGATAAGTTCGGTGTTGTGGCGTCGGGCTACAGTGTGTTTTACGAGTGCACAACTAAATTATGCTGATAAGGTTTATTGAATGTGTTTCAAAAAATGTCACAGTTTCGCCCTAAGGGAGAAGCAATGAATGCGATAGCAACACAGCAATGTCATACGAATTAAGGTGAGCGGCTTTGGTAGCAATATGAATTGTAGTAAACATGAGCTGATTAAGTAAGCAGGTGTGCTGCGGCGTAAGTAGACCGACATGAAGAGAGACTCGATGACCACGAGAAGGCGCGTGTGAAACGGTGGTGTTGATGAGAAGCGCTTCCCGTGGGCAGCGCCCGTGCGTAGGGACACACCTGTAGCGCTGCACTGCCGATCCGGGCAGCATTACATGTGTAGCGTGCGTTGTAAAATGTGGCCCGACTATTACTAACTGAATGAACAAGCGTGGTGTGAGCGCGCACAAACAAACATGAGTAGATCACACAGAATGACTGCAGACAACGACTGTCAAAACGCTGGCAGCAAGCCCATACGCTGCAGCGGGCGAAGGTACGTGCGGTCTACCGCTTCAACAGAAACTGAGCGGCGAATGCACAGTGCATAAAGGTCAGAGCCATGTGGAGATAAGAGACGGTGCGGCGAGCGACGAGCGCGGTTGTTGGCAGAGTAGAAGTGCGCCCCCCCCCCCCCCCCGCTCCCTCCGGCGCACGAGCGACGAGCGCGGTTGTTGGCAAAGTAGAAGTGCCCCCCCCACTCACTCCGGCGCTGGCTTCCCGCTTCGTTGCTTGCACGTGGGAGATTGAGTGCGTTCGCTCTCCGTGATAGCGCGCGTCCCCGCGCGCTATCACGGAGAGCACGGAAGCGTGCGGGGACGCACGCTTCCGCTCGGGCATACGGCGTGCGGTGAAGATTTTATCTATATGGAACCTCACGGCGACGGCGACGCCGACGGCAGAAATCCGGTTGAAGTGTCCATATAATTGCTATCGCAATAAAAAGCGGTCAGCTGCCAAATGTCAACGTTCCAAGGATAAGAATGATAATCCCGGATAGGGTTCCGGGAAATTATAGTGTTTGCATTAATATGCTTTATTCTGATTTGAAGATTGGCCACCGTACCTGACGATTATAAAAATAAAATCGGGCTTCGTTCGCATTGTCTGCTGCAAGAACATTAGTTAATAAATACCGCCAAGGAGAAGGGGCTGAGACTGGTGAAGAAACTACTGACACACTTCATGCTGGCGCGCACTCAGGGCGTGCTCTTCATTGATCAGCAGATTTTCACCGTGGAAGTCATGCGAAACAGACAGAATCAACATCGACCACTGTCGCCCGCAGAAAGTATCTCAGGAAAGCGGAAGAGTTGTACTCCGACTCTTTTCCTCAAGTTCATCATGGTTTAGGGGGTATATCCGCTTCCGGCAAGACCCCGCGCTCTCGTTCACCAACAAAGGGATGGAGATCAACGCGTACCTATAACAATAAGAGATTCTGAAGAATGTAGTGCACCTCTGGCGCTCCCAGAATTTTTCCTATGGTGGAATAAGCTTCCAACAAGGTTCGGCCCCAGCCCATGGAGCGAAAACAACGACGAAACTGTGCCCGACCGGTTCTTGCCCGATCAACTGCCGAAGGATTTCTGGCCCTCTAACACGCCTGACCTCAATCCTTTGACTTGTCTTTCTGGAGCGTATTGGAGCAGAAGGTCTCGGCTACTTCTTGGCAAAGTTTGGATTCCCTGAAGTCTACCTTGACTTAGGCCTGAGAGGAAATTCACGAGGACTACCTGCGGCGCCACCGTCGACTCCGTGAAGAAGCGTCCCCAAACTTGCATGGAGGCCTAAAGGATGACATTTCACGCAATTCCTGGTTCAGTCGTTACATTATTCTTGTTTTTGTTAGAAAGCAAAGATTGTTTAAAAAGGACACGTTTCCCCTTCGAACAGAGCAGCTTTGAAATTCTGCACATACTTAGTAGCCCCCCTGTATATAAGAACACTAGTGGGAAAGCGGAGAGACGCGGGGCCGTATCCACAAAGCTTTTCGTTCGCAAGTGCTGTATTTCATTGCCTGATGGCATTCGCTAATAATATGTCCCACATCACTACTGGCTGGCACGGACGCTTCTAACGCAAGAACTTTTTTTTTTTTTTTGCGTAGATGTAGATGTAGAGCCTAGATGGTGGTGACACATACCCACTCTGGGAGATCGATTGGCCAAGAACCGGGTAGTTCGATATCTAACGATAAAAAAAGGAGAAATATAAAATTATGCAAACATAAATTTGGGAATAGGTACGTATATGAGAATTAATAGGTAGATTATATCTCGTGATTTTAATAGAATAAACTAAAAAACAGCTAATCATCGATTTTGTAAAACTTTAACGGAATCTTAAGCTCTGATTTTATAGTCTAAATCTTTCTGACCCTGCTATAAAATCCTGGATGGCATCGCCAATCTTCCTGTTGCTGTGCCCAAGAGTCGAGGCCCCCAAAGGTAGTAAATTTTGAACATTTAAGTCTAATATAAGAAGGCGGAACGGTGTTTCTAAGGTTCTTTTTTCGCAATTCAGCATAGCTTTGACAGACAATGAGAAAATGATCTAATGTTTGATGTTGCCCGCCAGAGGGACAGTTCGGTGAAGGAACCAGACCAGCTCTGTGTAGGTAAAAATTTAGAAATGAATTCGGCAGCGTAGTCCAGTGATTGCGACTTCAAGTGCTCGCGTTTGGCAGAGTTTTCTATTCCAATGATGTGACAAGTGCTGAAAATCTCAGGAGTTTGTTAAAGAAGGGGCGTGAAATTCACGAAGTGTCATTTGTCTCCGAAGTCTAGCCACTACGATGAAAGCTGAAACCGGTAGGATTTGAATGACGGGGGGGGGGGGGGGGGGGGGCATTCAGGGACGCTTTCGCCAACGAATCTGCCATTTCGTTTAGAAATAGGTCCTTATGCCCTGGAGCCCAAACCAATCTAATCAAAGCTATGTGAGGGGGCACTAACGATCTGAAAGCTCGCAATTTAACACCGGGGAATTATAGGAAGCCACGAGGGAGGAGCACAGAGGAACGTGTTGATGTATTTAGTTTACAGAGGGCTAGAACTACAGCTAAAAATTCTGCTAGAAAGATAGGTATGAGGTCTGGGAGGCGAAGGGAGAATGACCAATAAAGAATAAAGAAAAAAATTCCAATTCCACACTTTTCGTCACATTGGGAAGCGTCAGTGACAATAACTGTCTTTATCGGAATGTGCAATAAGTAATCATTTAAGCATGCGGTAAGATAGTGCCTTTGCATTTTTTTAGGGAAATATCGTCGTACTGAATTTTAATGGAATTGGTATTGCAACAAATAGGACTCACCTCACGAATTTAGGCGTTTAACTGATTTAGGAGAGCTTGAATAAAAATAATTGGTGGTGTGTGGAATCGCGGCCAGTACGAGCCGAAAAACAGGTCCGGGTGGGAGATAAAATAGTTGCGGGATTACTCATAGGGGATTAGGGGATTCGTATAGCCTTAAATATGATATATATAGATATATATATATATATATATATATATATATATATATATATATATATATATGTTCGCCTTGGCGCTGGTTTGTGGGCAAGCAGCAGGGAGCCTCGGCCAATCGTTTTAACGAGCCCTTCGCGGTATCATTTGGGTGCCGTATTCTTGGGGACACGGTGACTTTCTTCTTTAGAAAAAACTCTGGCACTGCTTTCTGGAATTACAGCGACGGACACCGGTGGATATCAAAATGGACTAAGCGAGTGAGTCCCAAACAGCTATCGCCACAAAACGGTGACCGTATTATTGTTATTAGGTTGACATTAGCGGGCCGACGCCCGTTATCCCAACAACGCGACGGTGATTATTGAAGCGCGTTGAGCATTGTAGTGTTACATGATCACGCGAAGTGCGAAGCTCGGTATGGCAGGGACCGTTTACTTTTTGTTTTTGCATCTATACGTAAATCACTTTCCAGCACTATCGTGTCGCGCTAGTCAACACCAGGCACCGGACGGCGACCCCACCAGCTAATCAGATAAGCGCCGACATCTTAGCGTCCATGATGTAAATGTGCTCAAAATACGAGGACGATAGGTGAAGACGAGACACAGCGCATTGCCCAACTAGGTGTACTGATATTCATTGTTCCGTGTCACACTCATTGCGTTAGTACGTATAGGAAAAGTCTCCATTGGAATGCTAGAACTGCATAACGCGCACATGTGAAGCAGTTGATCGGTATGAACTTCTCGAGGTGCGATCTTTACGGATAACGGCCGTTGCAGTACGCATTTTTTTGAAATTTCTTTTTCCTTCTTGCCGTATAACACACACACACACACACACACACACACACACACACACACACACACACACACACACACACACACACACACACACACACACACACACACACACACACACACACACACACACACACACACACACACGCACGCACGCACGCACGCACGCACGCACGCACGCACGCACGCACGCACGCAAGTATTATTCGTGCTACCTAGGCGCCCTAACGTGTTCAGAACAAGCCACCGCAAATAGAATCGAATGCAATGATACTCTTGATTATACCTGGAGATAAAATGGAAAAAGGTTGTCTCTGCCAACAGCTCTGGACACACGAGTAAGGAGCTTAGCGCTTCTGGTCAGGCCACTACGGCGGGGCAGATTATCACGCGTCGCACAGGCGGCTGGCGTCAGAGATGCCGAGTTGAGCCGACGACATAAGCACGCTCGCACGCGCCCACTTATACATGAGTGCGATAACCACAGCCGCCCGTCCCACGCAGTCTAATAAAGGACGATGCTGAAGAGCCCGTATCGCAGCTTTGCGCACGTTCTTTGCCCACCACTCGGGTGTACTCCGTCTCGACCGTCGAGAGCTGCGCGTTATGTATATTCATGAGCGCCAACAAAGGCGACAGGCGTAACCACAATCGACAGTATAAAACGAAGATAAGAAAATCGTGCGCGGACGCATCGTCTGCGCGCGGCTCTTGTTTTATCCGTATTGCTCTCCCTGTGCCGCGAGTTAAGCTACCGTGACATGAAATGTGACGTAGGCGTATAGAACCGATGACGTAATGTAGTGCTTTGTTGCATGCCACGCAGTTTGCATTCAAACGGTGTGGTTGAAGACGCGCACGCGCAGACATTATGGAAAAGAAGACGGTAAGCGTGGCACCGGTGGTTGACGTGTTTTGCATGTATGTACGCTCAGGTGGTTTCGGGGGAAGGAGAACCGAGTGCGTTGTATAGGTACGTTAATGCGTAGCGGGAATCTGTGTATGCAGTTATAACACTGAGTTGCACCATGACACTTATACAAAGAGTGACGCGAACTATCGAGATGAAATTAGGCAGGAGAAAGGCGTATAGGTTAACCAGAATATAGGCACCGGTCGGTTGCGTTGCGAAGACCCACAGCTCACCTAGTCTGTATATATAGCGCGGGAGCGGCGGGATCCGGTGTTCGTCAGTGCGTCGTACCGGAAGAGACAATGATTCAAGACATACAGCTTTTGTTATTTGTTTGTTGCTTATCCTCTGTGGTAGCATAGGAAGTCTGGCTATTGAAAAACCCGCTGTCACCCGCCGCGCTAACCCAGTGGCAATGGCAATGCGCTGCTGAGCTCGAGGTCGCAGGTTCGGCCCCGGTCGCGGCGGCAGCATTGTGATGGGGGCGGAAAGCAAAAACGCTCGTGTAGCTTGCCAGGTTGACAAAATTTGACCCCCCCCTCCCTCCCCACTACGGCGTGCCTCATAATATAATGTTCATAAACTAATGATCGTGGTTTTGGCAAGTAAAACCCTAGCATTAGATTTTTTATAAACCGCCGTCTAAAAATAGTAGCTAAGAAAATAACCCCAAAACGAGAGAATAATATGGATATAAACCTTTCACAATTGCTTAGAATAAATGAAAGTCACATTACGCGCTAAACGCATGGCATACAGTTGCTAATATACCGGGTGTTTCAGCGAACACTTTCAAAAAGGCGGACCTCGAAGAGGCAGACATTGTACGAAAAATTGAAATGCATAATCGACTAATTAACAAAAAATTACTCATTAAATTTCTAACTAATTACGTATCTTATGGCCCATGTTTCAATTTGCAAATTCTAGCTGCGGAGTTCGGATCCACTTGGAACGAATTCTGAGGATGACACCAGTTTAGAGATATTAATTCCCGAGCTTTGCGGAGAAAACCATTGGCGTTCCAGCTAGTTTTGTGCTTCAATGCATAAAACGACATTTTGTTAAGAAAGTAACTAACGCAAGAACGTGATGAAAGTAAGTATATATATATATATATATATATATATATATATATATCCATTCTGCAACTCTTATGGTCCACCGGTTATCCATCATACGCATTACATGGCCTGCCCAGCTCCATTTCTTCCGCTTAATGTCAACTAGAATATCGGCTATCCCCGTTTGCTCTCTGATCCACACCGCTGTCTCATAACGTTAGGCCTAACATCACTCTTTGTGGGGTGCTTAACTTGTTCTTGAGCTTCTTTGTTAACCTCCAAGTTTCTGACCCATATGTAGCACCGGTAGAATGCAATGATTGTATACTTTTCTTTTCAACTACAGTGGTAAGTTCCCAGTCAGGATTTGGCAATGCCTGCCGTATGCACTCCAGCCCAATTTTATTCTTCTGTAAATTTCTTTCTCATGATCAGGGTCCCCTGTGAGTGATTGACCTAGGTAAACGTACTCCTTTACAGACTCTAGAGGCTGACTGGCGATCCTGAATTCTTGTTCCCTTGCCAGGCTATTGAAGATTATCTTTGTCTTCTGCATATTCATCTTCAACCCAATTCTTACACTTTCGATTAAGGTCCTCAATCATTTGTTGTAATTCGTCTCCATTGTTGCTGAATAGGACAATGTTATCTGCAAACCGAAGGTTGCTGAGATATTCACCGTTGATCCTCACTCCTAAGTCTTCCCAGTCTAAGAGCTTGAATACTTATTCTAAGCATCATAGTTCCCTCATGATAGTTCATATAAGCGTAGCTATAGGCTGAATGCCGGCGTTCGTCAGATCCTCTCTGCTTTACAAAAAGGGTTGGCAAGAGACTAAGTTAAGTTAAGCAGAGAGCAAGAGTAGCTAAGTTAAGCAATCCCGGGACAAAGACCTTTAATTTTACAAAATCCTAAGGTCCACAATATCCCTGTTTCCCGAGGTACACTCGCTGAAGAGGCGTAGAACCTATGACGCTCCGCCATTATATAGACAAGAGGTCGCCGGTTCCATTCCTGATTGCATGCAGTGGCCGTGTTAGGATGGAAGTGGATTGAAAATGCAACCACGCGCTTAAATTTAGATACACTTCAAGGAATATCACGCTATCGTACAAGTTGCGTCCACCTCTTCATGAGATCCAAGGGAGATAGAGAGAGAGAGAGAGCAAGGAGAGGAAACGCAGGGAGGTCAATCAGTCGAGTGTCCGGTTTGCTACATGTGATAACGGCATGAACTGAACGAACCAGTCTGTACTGCGCATGTTCCGCGATAGTACCACTACAAGCAAGTCAGTGATAAGCCACCCACCTCGCCTACATATACTCCTGTGTTTTGTGCAATAAAGTCTTCTTTAATAAGTCAAAGGCTGCTGCGGCGTCTCCACGTCGGTTATTACACTACCTTACACTGGGGGTAAGTGAAAGGGCAATAGAAAGAGGAAAAGAGGGAGAGAGTGAGCACTGAGTGCACGTCAGATGATGCACATGGGACACAATAAGCGATCCAAAAACGCAACTACAGAGTAGCTCCAGTGCAACAGGCACTGTTAAAACAAAAGAAAAAGAATAGCAGATCTTAAATTTCTCTTTTCAGTCGGGGTATAGGGGCGGGGGGTATGGGGTAGGGACGGGGATGGAGGAGCAGGCCTTGGCGGGACAGTAAGTGGCACCTATATGTCCACGCTGAAAACTTTCGGTAAAGGTGGCGCAAGGATGTCTCGGCTCTAATAAACTTAAACCTTCGGCCCCCAAAGACCGTCCTGACATTCTTTATAAACCGACTTCGCTATAGCAACTTTCTTGCTGCCTTGTCTCTACATATACGTTCAGAGCGGCCAGGCTGTAATGGAATCGATTGGTCGCACCGCCCCACCGTGCCGTTGTGTCCGTGCCACGCGAGAGAGTAGAAGGCCGAGGTGGTGGGTTTGCAGGGGGCGGTTCGGAGCCACAAAAACCCAATAAAGATCGATCGCGGGGAGCGCGAGCCTCGCGTGTGGCCAGGAGAGAGACCAGCGACCGTCCGAGACGCGCTCACGTCCTATTTCGGGGCCCGGCCTTGGGTCCGCAAGTACGCGCTAGGGAGAGCGAAAAGAACACAACAATAGCTAAAAACAAACGAAAAAGAAATATAGAGTCGCCGGGGCAGAAAGGCAGCTAACGTTCTCGGGAGAGCCATCCGCCAGACGCAACATATATCGCGGCATCCACACGGACCGGCGGCCTTGGCGCGAAATAGCAAACAGCACGGCTATAGCAACGGTGCGCGCGCCTGTGTAGCGAAGAGCTCATATATTGCTGGACTGGGTCGCGGCGGGTAATTCGCGCGTTATTAAACAGCAGAGCCACGCGCGCACATTGCGCGCGGTGTGTTTTAGGTGCGCGATACTGCCGCACCTGATTAGGCCCTATTTGATGTTGCTCGCGAAGCGAACGGGACGGCAGCATATAGCTCGCATAATCGCACCAGGCGCCTGTCACTGACGGAGGGGGAAGGGGGGGGGGGGGAGCAGGTGATGTTCCCGAGCAAGTACTATACGTACGACGTGGAAACCGTGCTAGCATTGGCGTTACGTAACTGGCCATCGTCGTTCTTGTACATATATAATCATGGAGTTGTAATGCAGCGCAAGCATGAGTGCCCAATTAGCCTTGAGTGGTGGTACCTGAGCGGATAGGTGGTTTCTTCATTTTCGGTGACAGGGATCGTATAACCAAAAAGCACTTAAGCTAGAACTATGTATTCGTAAGAGGAGGGAGACGTTAAAGAATTGAAGAATTATAGACCCATTAGCTTGATTTCAGTATCGTATAAAATATTCACCAAGATAATTTCCAACAGAATCAGGGCAACACTTGACTTCAGCCAACCAAGAGAACAGGCTGGCTTCAGGAAGGGATATTCTAGGATGGATGACATCCATGTCATCAATCAGGTAATCGAGAAATCTGTGGAGTACAATCAATCTCCCTATATGGCTTTCATAGATTATGAAAAGGCATTTGATTCAGTAGAGATACCAGCAGTCATAGATGCATTGGGTAACCAAGGAGTGCAAGAGGAATACGTGAATATCTTGGGAAATATCTACAAGGATTGCACAGCAACCTTGGTTCTCCACAAGAAAAGTAGAAAGATACCTGTCAAGAAAGGGGTCAGGCAAGGAGACACAATCTTTCCAATGCTATTCACTGCATGCTTAGAAGCATTCAAGCTCTTGGACAGGGAAGACTTAGGAGTGAGGATCAACGGGGAATATCTCAGCAACCTTTGGTTTGCAGATGACATTGTCCTATTAAGCAACAATCCGGATGAATTACAACAAATGATTGAGGACCTTAACCGAGAAATTGTAAGAGTGGGGTTGAAGATTAATATGCAGAAGGCAAACATAATGTTCAATAGCCTGGCAAGGAAACAAGAATTCAGGATCGCCAGTCAGCCTCTAGAGTCTGTAAAGGAGTACGTTTATCTAGGTCATTTACTCACAGGGGACCCTGATGATGAGAAGGAAATTTACAGAAGAACAAAATTGGGTTAGAGTGCATACGGTAGGCATTGCCAAATCCAGACTGGGAGCTTACTATCTGTCGTTGAAAAGAAAAGTGCACAATCATTGCATTCTACCGGTGCTAACATATGGGGCAGAAACTTGTAGGTTAACTAAGAAGCTCGAGAACAAGTTAAGGACTGCCCGAAGAGCGATGGAACGAAAAATGTTATGCCTAACGGTTAGAGACAGGAAGAGAGCGGTGTGGATCAGAGAGCAAACGGGGATCGCCGATATTCTAGTTGACATTAAGAGAAAAAAGTGGAGCTGGACAGGCCATGTAATGCGTAGTATGGATAACCGGTGGACCATTAGAGTTACAGAATGGATAGCAAGAGAAGGGAAGCTCAGTCGAGGACGGCAGAAAACTAGGTGGAGTGATGAAGTTAGGAAATTCGCAGGCGCAAGTTGGAATCAGCTAGAGCAAGATAGGGGTAATTGGAGATCACAGGGAGAGGCCTTCGTCATGCAGTGGACATAAATGTAGGCTGATGATGATGGTTCGTAAGAGTAGAACGCCAGCCAATGGCGATGTTGTACATATTGTTAGCGAGGGCAGGCGGATCAATAGCGAACAGCCCTCACTCAGTTCTGTGAATTCAGTCACAGATGATGCAATGTACAATTGTGCGAACGTCTGGAAAAGAAAACATCAGTGGCTGTATTTTGCAACGCTTCTTTTTCATTGATTCTGCCGATTTCTTATCATCCGTCGCACCGAGCAGCCGATCCGTGTGATAATATAGCATTTAATATGCAAATATTAGCACAGCGAACGCTATACAGCGCTGCGATCCTTCAACTATACCATTAGGCACGATGCGTAGCGCATGTATTTGCCCAATCCTCGTGCCTGCGGCTTCAAACGCGATTCTTGTGACGTTGTTTATTACGCTTTATCTTTGTCGATTTCCAAGAGTTCGTAGCTTTCTGAACGGGCAATCGGTCTCTACTCACATGCGTAATAATTGCGAATTGTTGCATTCGTAACGCAATATCTTGTCGAAAATGATGAGTTGCATAGTCACAACGCCATTTCGAGCAAGAAGGACGAAGCGTAGACGAATCCGTTCCCGCGCTGCATGGCTGAACCACCATATACTCGCAGCTTCCGTAAGGGCTATAGCTACCAGCCGTTGTGGTGGAGTAGGTTTTGTGTTGCGCTGCTAAGCCCGAGGGCACGGGATCATCGCATTTTGATGAGAATGAAGTGCAAAAACGCCCGTATACCGTGCATTGGTTGCACGTTAAAGATCCCCAGGTTGTCAAAACTAACCCGAAGTCCCCCCCTTATACACGGCGCGCCTCATAATCATACAGCGGTTCTGGCACGTAAAACCACAGAATTTTAAACACCCTATCACCACAATTTCTTCAAGTCATTTCGGTAGGAAACTCCTACAAGTGACAGCAGCGGTGCGATGGCGTTCGAGCCAATGATGCAAGGCGAAAAGACTAAAAATGAGAACAATTCTTACAGAATACGTTCGCAGTGGCCGTATTTTGGAAGCATTCTACTGCACCTATTCTATTCATTTCGTGTCACCTGTCCTGTCCAGTTGTCAATCCCGGCGATGGCGGGGACGTGGCTTCGAGCGATCCTGCGACCAAGGGCAAAGAGAATGGAAAATGAAAAGCGTCGTTACAAAATGCGGCGCCAGGTCTGCCTGTTCCACGCAGCCAAGTGCGTCTGCTTCTGACGGGTGCTTCCTTTCGACAATTGGCACGAGCACCTATTGTGTTCACCGAACACAGTATAGTTCATAAACTCGGAGAAAAAAAAACATTGTTTTCATGCCCCCGTTCGCAGCAGAGTTCCGCCTACAGGCTGCGATTGTTACATGAAACTTGACAAGTTTACGCAGACAACGAAACAATACAATGCGTATCTTTGCGTTACATAATTGTATACACGATCAAAGCAAGGTACTGGACGAACTTACTTGTACTGTTTTGATCTGTTCCCACAGGTTGGATGCAGAAGGAAAGCAAATTGTTTCCGCTGGTTTAGACCTACACATAAAGTTCTACGCATCAGCTGACACTTTTGCCATTTCTGGACCCGCACTTTCGATCGATAACACTGGGGATTAAAGAGAAGGTCACTGCTGTGCGACGCCAGACTGGAGCAACGGTCATCCTGTCAATGGCTTAGCATAAGACATTTAATTAAACATAAGGCGATGCACTGCTGCGCTCACGTACTTGTAGATGCTTGTTACGTAGTTTATGAAGAATTCACGGGCACCCCACTTCGCAAACACCGTATACTTGCCGAGTTGCAAGGATGACCGACAAGCCGTGACGCAGATAATCCGATGCCTTTCCAAAATCTACAGATAGCACCAAAGTGTACTATCTAATTTCATCTTTTTAGAGCGCTGCTCTCAGGCACTCGTTCCTGCGCTGATCGTCAGCGTCCCTCGGCGTAACCGAGCGAACGGGCACAGCGAAGGATGAAAGAGCGAACGCGGACAGCGGCGGGGGATGAAAGACGGCGGTAGCGAAGAGAGCGCGAGAGCAAAGCGAGGAGAACATGGCGAAAGGGTGAGGAGGAAAGCGAAGTGCCGTACGCGTATACGGAAACAAAGCGCTGGTGTGGGCTTCGGACCCAATGCGCATTCGCTGTTCCGCCTGCGCCACCGCAGCTAGAGAATGCGGTCCGCGCCATCTACGGATTCCCGTGTTCACGCTTTCTTTGTGAGCAATGAGCGACGCAACCGGTGGAAATGCTTCGTCTGCCGCTGCTGCTAGACGAGCTGTCCGAGCAGAGCCTCAGCACCGCCGCCGAGAGGACCCTGTCGTCCAGAATGAAATTATTTGCCGCAATACATCGCGAATTCACAACATGTTAAGAGCAACACTCAAAGTTAACATTAGGGAGCATCGTAATCGTCGGTGAACTGCTCTTTAAGTCTTGCCTAATATTAAGCGAGGCTCTAGACCAACCAGTCTATCAACTAGTGCCATAGTTCACACGAATATTTTTTTTTCTGAAATCTACTTGAGGGTGACTGGCGTGTGTTAATGCCTTGAGGTGCCCTCCGCGCGTGTGCGCGAACTCACCGCGTCTTCGCTTTTCTCTCTCTCTCTCATCTCTCTATTCCCGTTTCCCGTCCCCCATCGTAGGGATAGCCAACCAGACGCATTTCTGGTTAACATCCCTGCCTTCTTCCTTTCTTTCCTCCTCCTCCCTCCACAATGGTGGGCATGACGCTTGAAATTCATTCAAGAAAAAAAAAATAGCCTTTTCCCTTTTGAGCTGCACCACCAGGTGAGTAACGAGAGTTCACCGGTACGTTTCGTTTCCACCGAGTTACCCGCGAGTAGGTCGCGGTTTCAGATCAAGTTGCCGACCTTGAAGCAGAATCCGTGCATTCCTAGTCGCTGACGCATAAGACGGCTTCTGACGCTATCTTTAGTGTACTAGGAAACGAAGTGGTCGGACTTGGTTGGGGACTTAACGTTGACCACATAGCGAGGCCGGGATAAGCGCTATTTATTGCCCCACTCTGTGCCGAGAGTTCTTGCAGGGCTCTGTACATATACTTGATCTTGAGCGCTCGCGCGCTCTCTCTTTCTTTTTGCATTCTCTCGACAATATTCATGCTTCCGCATATGAAACTCAAGTCGTTACGCGATGTCTATTGCATTCATCCTCCTGTTTCTTCTTGTGCTCACGATTGCGCAGCTCGTATTCTTGCAAAACGTACACTTTTTACTTGTGCAGAAATCTTTCTGCACGTTCCACTTCGTTCACGTCTGTGCGTAATTATTGGTCATTCGCTCGAGTGAATGATTTGCGAAGGACTTGAAGAAGAGGGCACCTCAAAGCACATATAACCTGTAAACCGTTAGCTTACTGTGAAACACATCAGGCTTTGTATAAAAGTAGCGTACTTGTTGCCGAACATGAAAACAATCGCGCGAGTGTTTGTTCCCGGCAATATCCCATCTAGAGCAAATAAATTCTCTCGTGGACAGCGTTTCGTCCATTTTATTTTGTCTGTCCGGTTTCAAGTAAACGCTAGCGGATCGGCCCGAGCGAGTGAACTCGAATCGAGTTGTGTAAACCGCCTGCAATGGGTTGGTTGACTCGACCGACCCGCTTGGCTAAGTGCACATAAAGACGGTCGAGTCGGGTTGGGGCAATTTGATTTATGACTCGACACGCTCACATCGAGTTCTTGTAAACGAAGCTAAAGATAGAAATAATACAGAGGAAAGGCAGGTAAGCTAATCAGAGGGATCTCCGGTTAAAACGAATAGCTATACTTGGGGGCCCAATTGGTTGATTATATTGATTGGGATGTTCTTCAATCCAGCTGGATATTCTGCGGCATGTGAAGGAGATTAGAAGCTAACAGAAAAAAATATCAGGCTAGAAGCAGAGTGCCGACATGTGAGATAAGACTCGCTTTAACAGTCAGCCTGCCACGGGACCCCGCGTAATTTAATCGGGCCCGCAATGAACCCGAATGAAATGTTGAATATGCAAGCCGCGTGTTATCACCGCGTATCCGATCTCTGTACCGGCTTTAGTTTCTAGTCTCGGCGTCGAATATTGAATTAAATAGCTATGGCATATATATCCTCCTGAGACCCGAAAACATCTATGGAACACAATCGCTCTTCAAGGTGGTTTTTATTGTCTACTGTTCTGTTACGAATTTGAAAAACAAATGTATTATTTATATCTCATGGTTAGATGGCGAAAGCTGCGTCTCCATGTAAAAAATAACTAACTCCATCATCTCGTCATGTTTGCTATGGAAAAAAAAACTGAATTTCATTGCTTAAACGCAGAGATGAAAATGGAACTACGTGCAGTACAATGCCATGTACCGCGTCTGATATTTTCATGCAATCTCAGTGATTTGGAAACATACCTCAAGGTTGCCTCTGGCCGTCTGGGACGTCATGGAAGTCTAGATCAATTTAGTATCAAATTTCTCGAGCGCGGAGGACAAGAATATAAGTAGACCATTTCTTTACAGTTACACATGCATTGTAAGAGACAGGAAGAGAGCGGTGTGGATCAGATAACAAACGGAGATAGACGATATTCTAGTTGACATTAAGCGGAAAAAATGGAGCTGGGCAGGCCATGTAATGCGTAGGATGGATAATCGGTGGACCACTACAGTTACGAAATGGATACCAAGAGAAGGGAAGCGCAGTCGAGGACGGCAGAAAACTAGGTGGGGTGATGAAGTTAGGAAATTTGCAGGCGCAAGTTGGAATCAGCTAGCGCAAGACAGGGGTAATTGGAGATCACAGGGAGAGGCCTTCGTCCTGCAGTGGACATAAAATATAGGCTGATGATGATGAGGATGATGATGAGGATGATGATGCACCGTACTTCTTACCCGGAATGAATATTTTGCGTAATCACTTCCGAGTGAAATAGAAAAAAAATTTGAAGGCAATGTGGAATGCATTGTACGAGGAGCCTTAGGAGGAGATGACAAGCGCGTTTATTTTTCCTTTTTCTTTTTTTGCTGTCAGTATATGAGCTCATGAACTAGAGTTGTGGAATCTGCCACAGGCAGCCTTTAAACATTTTTGAAAGAGTTCGCTGAAACACCTTGTATATAGAATTCACTCAGTAGCCGAAATGATGCCAAGCCGGATTAACTCGAAATCAGAATAAATAGAACTCGAGAAGTCATGCGCAGCAGCGCTTATACTCAGACTCAAAGTATTAAAAAAAAGAGTGCAGTTTGGCCTGGAAGGCGAAGCAGTATTAGTGATAGCGAAGTAGAAGACAATTACACGAAGAAAGATTCTTACCGTGTAAATCCGTGTAAGGATTGCACCCACGTAAGGGCCGCACCCCCAACTTTACAGCCAGTATAAAAGAAAAAAATGTCACAGTTTCGCCCTAAGGGCGAAGCAATGAATGCGATAGCAACACAGCAATGTCATACGAAGTAAGGTGAGCGGCTTTGGTAGCAATATGAATTGTAGTAAACATGAGCTGATTAAGTAAGCAGGTGTGCTGCGGCGTAAGTAGACCGACATGAAGAGAGACTCGATGACCACGAGAAGGCGCGTGTGAAACGGTGGTGTTGATGAGAAGCGCTTCCCGTGGGCAGCGCGTGCGAAGGGACACACCTGTAGCGCTGCACTGCCGATCCGGGCAGCATTGCATGTGTAGCGTGCGTTGGGAAATGAGGCCCGACTATTACTAACTGAATGAACAAGCGTGGTGTGAGCGCGCACAAACAAACATGAATAGATCACACTGAATGACTGCAGACAACGACTGTCAAAACGCTGGCAGCAAGCCCATACGCTGCAGCGGCGAAGGTACGTGCGGTCTATCGCTTCAACGGAAACTGAGCGGCGAATGCACGGCGCATAAAGGTCAGAGCCGTGTGGAGATAAGAGACGGTGCGAGCGAGCGACGAGCGCGGTTGTTGGCAGAGTGGAAGTGCGCCCCCCCCCCCCCCCCCCGCCCCCCGCTCCCTCCGGCGCTGGCTTCCCGCTTCCTTGCTTGCGCGTGGGAGATTGAGTGCGTTCGCTCTCCGTGATAGCGCGCGTCCCCGCACGCTTCCGCTCGGGCATACGGCGCGCGGCGAAGATTTTCTCTATAGGGAACCTCACGGCGACGACGACGGCGACGCCGACGGCTGAAATCCGGTTGAAGTGTCCATATAATTGCTATCGCAATAAAAGCATCCAACCCAGAAGCAATCACGTTTCGTGCGCTGATTCTGATCGGGCTCAACAGCGAATTGTCACGCGCAGCGTACTTTCGCGCGTCGCTATAATGGATGTCGAGAGGAGGCGATCGCGGAGGTTTACGGCGGATTTTATACTCGTAGTTGGAAAAATGAGATCAAATGGCCCGGTCCCATGAAAGGCCCGTCAAAATCGCAACATAAAAGTGCGGCCCTTACACGAGTCTATACGTTAGTTATAGTAGCCATATGGATTGCAGTAAACATTCACCTAAAATTAAAATAGCAAGCATTGTGTAATGCATGGACCATTTAAACTAGTAAATACCTCACTACCAAGTAAACGTGTAAATACCTCATAACGCAAGAATTATGAAGAACAATCCCGGCCGCGGCGGCCGCATTTCGATGGAGGCGAAATGCAAAAACGCCCGTCTGCTTGCGTTGTAGTGCATGTTAAAGAACCCCAGGTGGTCAAAATTAATCCGGAGCCCTCCACTACGGCGTGCCTCATAATCAGAACTGGTTTGGGCACGTAAAACCCCAGAAAGAAGAAGATTATGAAGAACGCAGGCAGCGGAGGCGAACGGTTCGTACAGCCGCGCGATTCACCGCAACTCTGAAAATGAGATTCATCATCATTATCTGCCTATTTTTATGTCCACTACAGACGGCATCTGTCAGTGATCTGCAATGACCTCTGTCTCTTAACTTTGCAACACTAGGGGCGCGGAAAGACAGCCCGGAAAGGAAGACAGCGTGCATGAAGTTAGCAGCCATCCCTGCTCGCCCTTCGTCATTGCACCCACCAATGATTACCAACAATTATATATGGCACGCGGGCCGAATAAGCGTCAGCCGCGCACAGTTATTCAGAGCTACGGCAGGGCTAGAGGAGAGGACACGTGCTTTCCTTCCTATTCGCGTGTAATGCCGTGACCTACAACTAACCCGAACATTGAGCGCGTGGGAAGATAATGCCCATCAAACCGCCATCCTTTTCGGCTCACTGTTACGTGCTTTTTCCCGCACCCACAGTGTATGGGTCACTCATTTATATGGCTTTTAGATTTAATACGGAATCCCCCCCCTCCCCCCGCCCCGGGGAAATGAAAACTTTCCGCCTATGAGGTATAGCTTAATTTACGCCTATAGAAGGATCAGTATGGTAGGTTGGAAGCGCTTCTGCCCGCTGCTCCATTCGACTTACGCAATGGACACGAAGATCGAACATCTACATCGTGCTATGTTTGTACAGTGATATGGTGCTATAGTCTATAGCGTACTGTAGCTGTCTGAATATTTAAAGTTGGCACACTATGATCAACATGATTCGTGAAAGTTGTTTTCATCAAGCGCGCGGATTGTGTGTTCATTTGTATTTTACTTTTTTATATCAAATAGAATTTGTATGCCGTTTCATCCCCATTCAGTGATTATTACGGTCCGATGGTACACCAAAAGTAGAGCCAATTTGCCGAAGGTTGAAGTGAAAAAGGGGTCTTCTCGGAAGACACCCTATTAGTTCGGGGTAATTGATGGCGGAGTGTTTTGCAACTTGTTCCAGATGGCAGTGTCGCGTCTCCTACCTCCGCGGCTTTCATCGTCATCATGCATATTATGCCCGTATATAGTCACGAACGAATCTGCCGCACGTCTTTTACGCTCGTGTCGTCTTACCAGGGGGCGCTGGAGTCGCGTTTCGCCAATGCTGATTGCAGATCGGCACTGTCGGCTCCTCTTCTACGTCCCGGGCCCGCACGGCGAAATTGAATGAAACGCGAAACGGGAATCCGAGCGCGTGTCTTGCGTGCCACGTTCCATATTTTCGCATGCTTGTTTGCCCTCCCAGGCGACGCGTGCCAATCTGTTGCAACTCTGTAAGTTGCTTGCCTCATGGACGTTCCGACAAAAAAAAAAAAAAAAAGAAAGCTAGAGGGAACTCTGTTGCTATAGTGTCCATACGGCTGCTACAAATATGGATGCCCAGCCAGCGTGGGAATTATGGACAGTATACATAAATACGTGCTTTTTTATTACATGGTAATTAGAAAGTGTTGGTTCCTTTAAGCGTTCTCGGCTACTCCATTTCACGTAGAACGAATGTTATACTAAGGAACTGAGCAAAAGTAAGGTACTAAAAAGGACAAAAGAAAAGTCAGCAAAACTAAAAGCTACTATGACGAACTGGCACTGGTCTTCAGGGTAGCGTATCGGCATTCAGAGCAACAGTATCGGTGCACAAACCACGGTCACCATCAAAGACGCCTTGAACAGCGCTGTCTCTGAGCGCTATTCTTGATATATAAGGAAGATGACATGACACCTCTGGTGGCTGTACAACTGGGCCAGTCTTCACAAAACGGTCTTGCACTAGAACTGTTCGTAAGAGAAAATTCCAGGCAGTCTTGATACCGAACGTATATATGTCGAAGCCGACCAGCCAATTGCAAAGAACATGTACGAACAAAAATCTTTGTGAATTCGGATCCTGGTATTTTGGCATTCGTATACAAAACAGAGCGGAATAAGATATATATATATATATATATATATATATATATATATATATACAGATGGATACTGTACTGAAGACTATTCAGCTTCTGCGAATTGCATCCCGGGACTTGATGAAAACTGAATGCAAAAGCCGTCACATCGATCTTCTTCAATGATATCCAAACTACAGGCTAAAAGAACTGAAGAAAGGCAATGAGTAATTTATACTGACAGCAATTCGGCGTCTCAAATAGGCATGAATGCAAGAGCAGCCTTTAAAATGAAGAAATAGTTCCTTGCATTGCATAAACCGTGGAAGATGCATCTGCGCAAGGTCGTAGTATTTTTCATTGGGAGCCCAGCCACATCGGATTAAAGGGCAGTGAGGACGTCGACGGACTCGCCAAAAAAGCCCTGAAGGTAGCTGCACGATCCGCATGTAAAAATCTGATATCCGGAATTTTAAAAGACACGTGTCCACCAATCCGTTTTGCGGAAAAGTGGTTCGACGGTGATAAGGCGAAACAATTATTGTTACATAAAATTGACCCACACAGAGGATTCAAAAGAGCAGCAGATCTTCCGCGATACACAGATACATTAATTCCCAGGCTCAGACTGTAAGTGACATATACAGGGTGTCCCAGCTATCACGCAGCATGATTTAAAAAAAAGAGGAACGGCGTTACGCGAAGCAAACCTAATGCGTATTGTTTCCAGTGCAGTGGAGTAGCCGCCCGTAATTTTTTCGTTACTGAGATTTAATTAGGTAATTGTAATTAATTATCTAACTAGAGAAGTACTGTCCTAATTATCAAAGTGTCAATGAGAAAGTTGTAGAGCAACATGAAAAACTCCCGATACAGCTTTCTGTTGCTCAATACGTGCTACATAAATGTGTTTTTCCGAGTGTGAAAGGAGCCCGCGAATACACGCAGAATTGCCGCGTGACTGGTCGCTCGAGGCACTTTGCGTGTATTCGCGGGCTTGTTTCATGCTCGGAAAAACACTTTTATGTAGCACGTACTGAGCGACAGAAAGCTGTATTCGGAGTTTTTCATGTTGCTCTACAGTTTTTTTTTATTTTCTCACCCGAGGATCTGACGGCCGTAGTACTGTAAGATAGGAGCACTTAACACCACCTGCTTTCGCACATTTATTTATTGCAATGACAATAAACAATAAATATAATTTACTCTTGGAAAAGAACATATGTAAGCTTTCCAAGCGCTGACTAATAAATAAATAAATAAATAAATAAATAAATAAATAAATAAATAAATAAATAAATAAATAAATAAATAAATAAATAAATAAATAAATAAATAAATAAATAAATAAATAAATAAATAAATAAATAAATAAATAAATAAATAAATAAATAAATAAATATTGATTATTTATTAGCGAGAGCCTACATTGAGGAACAAAAACTTCGCTACGATGCCGGGTAGCTTCTCATATATGCTTACATGTTTTCTACATGTAAGCATATATACATATATACAGTGACATGTTTTCTTCCATGCCTTAATATGCAGCGTGCATTGTGCAATTGCCCGGAAAGAGAATATGCGAATAACTGCTGCAATAGTGACTCTGACTTTCCAGTTAAAGCTAGCGAAATTTTCAGAAATTTATAACCTGCGACGAAAACGTCCTCATGGACCTTCTGGTAGGGTACTTTTTTTTTCTGGTGTTTACGTGTTGGCTGGTAACTGCACTCGACATTTGCAATCTGTCTAGCTTTCCCGATCGTCCACGAGGCTTCAAGGACGTACCTGAGATATTAAAACACAAGCTGAAACGACGTGGCCTTCGCTCGTCTTAGCTACGCTGAGGAGTTATTAACTCGCCCTCGTCGCAAAGGCAGAATTTCTTGTCCGGTTTTGCCCTTGGATGCAAAAATAACTTTCACTAAAACAGCTTAATATAGACTTGGAACGCACGTTTAGCGACAGCGGACAAGGACGAAAAGGAAGACGACAACACAAGGCGCTAACTTCCAACGTAGTCCGGAAGACTCATCTTGCCGATGGTTCTGACGCCACAAGGTCTTGTTGGTGCCTTCTACATGGGGCTGCTGGTGCGTAGGCCGGGTAAGGTCCTCTGCCACAGGAATTCCGTGCCGCTGCTGATGATCGCTTGGAACTCGCTCCACTTCCTGCCGGCGCCTTGTGATCTCCCTGGAGCTTCCAAAGCCGCCCTAACTAAAGCCTTTCACCACCCGCGCTTGCCTTTGCCAGTCACTTCTCATAATCTTTAGGACTCTGACGCCATGGCCTGACTGAAGGGGCAAGGCCACCGCACAACCGGAGGACTTCATTGGATAGATGCTTGCACAGGATATAGAAGGAAAGTGACCGAGCTTGGCAATTGACATAGATCATGCAGGAGGGTAGCCACTCAACATGGATTTAACGATGAACACAGAAAAAAAGGCCGATGTACTGAAAGAAATTTTAGCATTGTCGTTTGTTGGGCGTGTTGGTAAGCCAAGTCAGTTAACCAACACACCCAAAAAACGGCAATGCTAATACAGATATTATGTTATAGACATACTTGGTGCATGCTTAGAGAAGCATAAAAGTGCGCAAGCAGAGTGAGAACACATATTGAGACATTTATTGAGATTACTTTAGTGTTATAGCTGGCTATACAGGGTGTCCTAGCGATCATGCATCGCAGAAGAGAACGCGCAATTCTATGCGAAGATAACCAAGTTCATATTCTTCACAGTCGAGTATAGGGCAGCCGCCAGTAATTTTGTTGTTGATGCCATTCAATTTATTGGTTATTGCAATTAGTAAATTTTTTGTTACTGCTCTGAATGCAGTGCTCTCAATGAAGAATTTGTGGAACATTTAAATAAACTTAAAACTGGCATGTTTTCAGTCAAGTACTTTCTGGCCGTTTATTTTATCCTGCTGATAAAGAAAGCCAGCGAAAAAAATTTGCGTAGTTTGCACTGGAAGTGCAATATGCTAGAGACAGCGGAGCTGATGAGCACCTCGTCCTGGTTTTTGGGCTAGGTTAAGCACTACCAAGTCATCCCCAGCACTTTCCGGAATTGATTGATTATTGAACGGTTATCGATTAGCTATTGATTGGCTATCGATTGGTTATCGCAAGGTATTGGCCACGTATTTGGGCTAGGCTAAGCACTACCAAGTCATCCCCAGCATTTTCCGGAATTTATTGATTATTGATCGATTATCGATTAGCCATTGATTGGCTATCAATTGGCTATCGCAAGGTATCGACCACTTATTTGGGCTGGGCTTAAATACTTTGGAAAGTTCACAGGAGCACGGCCGCTGGATAAAAAAAAAAAAAAGTGCGGTTTGCCGCGTCGGGCGCGCCGCAATGGGAGCGAACGTGACGGCCGTAGTTGTATTGCCCCCCAAAAGTCGGAGCTACTCCTGGTCTCACCGCGAAAGAAGCACGCATCCTACTCGGCCACTATCAACATACAACTGGAGGGACACACCATCGTTCCGTCTCAGAGCGTAAAGATATTGGGAATGGTTTTCCAGTCGGATCGCACCAACACAATGTTAATTAACAAGCTTAAGAATACAACAGCCCAAGTTACCCACATGATCCGGCGAATAACAACCAAGACAAGAGGCATGGGGGAGGCGGACACGCTTCGGCTTGTCCAAGCCTTCGTCGTGTCTAGAATAACTTACGCTATTCCATACGCACTATACTCAACGCGACGGAATTCACGAAAATCAACAGAATGATCAGAAAGGCATATAAGCAGGCGATGGGCCTGCCGATCAGTACGTCCACAGAACGCCTACTACGACTAGGAGTGCACAACACGGCCGCAGCGCTGATCGAGGCACATTTATCCAGCCAGCGAACAAGGTTGGTGGTTTCGGAAACGGGGAGGTCCATCTTCTTGCGCCTGGGGCTCTCTGCCCCTCTCAGCCATCCGCCGCCTCAGATAGTTAGCTTACTACATGCCATCCAGAGCAACATCACCGTACCTCCTCTACCTCGCAACGTGCACCCAGTGCACCACGCACAGCGAAGGGAGGCCCGGGCCCGAGCCATACACGAGAAATACGGGACTTTACCCTCTACAGCCTACACGGACGCGGGGTCTTACCCCAGACGCACAGCCAAAACAGCCACAGTAATCAACAACAAAGAACATCGGAGCAGCATTTCGCTCACCCGATACAATCCCCTCCAAGCCGAGGAAGCGGCCATAGCCCTCGCGCTCTCCCAAACAGAGGTTGAAGTCATAGTGACCACTCCCAACAGGCGTGCCGGAACTTCGCTAGCGGCAGAATTCATGCCACTACGCTCAAGATCATCAATCAAAAGCCGCCAACAAGATCAGTCATGATCATCTGGGCGCCAGCTCATCACGGCATTCCTGGCAACGAGGTCGCCAACCACGTGGCTCGAGATTTGACCCACCGAGCCGACGCCGAGGAATCTGAACCCGAGCGCATGCACCCTCTAGTCTCGTACCAAGACATCACACAACACTACAAACTAACCCGCAGAACTTATGCACCCCCACACAAGTCACTACCTAGAGAGCAGGAGCGATTCCTCTGAGCTTTACAGGTTAATACATTCCCCCACCCAACCAGAAATCACCTCATAGCCCCTACACAATTCTCTCCGCAATGCCAAGGACGAAGACGAAGTTTCTGCGAGCCAGAACGCTACTTCTCTAGCTCTGCTGTTTTTCGCCTGATTTCTCTGTAAATCTCCGGGTAGCCGTCATGGATTGTTGCACGGATGCAAGCTGACGTCCCCGCGCCTCTGCTGGGGATGGCAACTTCAGCGGCGGCTGCGTCTAGGAAGCGGACCGGCCTCCAGAGCGACACCGACAGCGACGATACCAGTGCCTACTCGCTCAGCAGTGAGGACTTCTCGGATGACGACTTTCAGCTTGTGAGGAGCCGCAAGGCGAAACGAAGAAACACCAGGGCTTACCTGTCTTCAAGCACGTCGACTGCAGGACCGACTCGGAATAGCGCAGTCAGTACAATTCTATTTATACCAGAACTTGCTACCGACAACCTGAGGCGACTCAACCGACAGTCTGTCTTGGTGTTTCTCGAAGCGGTGGTGCCAAATCAAGTCACGGATTTGATCAAGTCAACACACGAAAAAATGTCTTGGCTATTGACGTCGTACATGAGACGGCACGGATCGCTTTGAGCAAACTTACGGAACTTGGCGGCGTGAAAGTTCGCTCGTGCATTCCTCTGGACAGTGATACCTCTACTGGGGTCATCAGCGACGTGGACGTCTCCATCTCCAGCGCCGACTTGCCGATTTTAATTAAGCCAGCCGTCGATGGCTGCGCCATCACTCATGTGTCTCGACTCGGCACGTCCCGCTGTGTGAAGGTGGTTTTCAAGGGCGAATCTCTTCCCTCACACGTCAAGGTGGGCCACTTTAGACACCCCGTGCGTCCATTTAACCAAAGACCACTCCAATGCCGCAACTGCCTGAGGCTGGGACACGTGAGCGCTGTGTGCGAGAACACGAGAGTTTGCTCGCGCTGCGCACAGCCCCACGCTGCAGACTCCCGTGTAGCCACAGTGCTCAAATGCCCCAATTGCATTGGGTCCCATGATGCTACCTCAAAGGACTGCTCTAAATTGAGGAAAGAAAGGGCGGTCTTAAAGCAGATGGCAAGAGACCGTTCGTCTCGTGGGGAAGCTGTTGCGGCCATTAGAAAGCGACGCTCCCGACGCCGTTGGAATTCAAAGAACGAATATTCCTCTATGAAGAGCGCGGCACATCCGACAACTCCTCCTCCTCTGCCCCCTAGGCCTGGCGGAGTCGAGTCTAACTCTGACAAGGTCGTGCCGGAGAACACCAATACTGAAGCCTGGCCCGCGCTACCAAAGCTACAGCCGCCACCACAACCGAAGCCACAACCGAAGCCACAACCGAAGCCACAACCGAAGCCACAACCGAAGCCACAGCCGAAGCCACAGCCGAACCACAGCCGAAACCACAGCCATGGCCACAGCCGATGCCACAGCCTATGCCACAGCCGATGCCACAGCCGACGCCACAGCCGACGCCACAGTTCAAGCCACAGCCGAGGCCACAGCCGGCACCACAGTCACATCAAAGAATACAGTGCACCGCGGTAGAGTCCACAATGCCGACTCCCGATAAATTGACCGAAGAAGACCGGCAAGTGGTTGTGATGCTTCGGTCCCTTGTAAATACCCTACGTATACTCTTAAGCAAGCTGCATACTCCGTCAGCGCGAAGTATAGTGCAAGTACTGGATGCTCTCAATCCAGTGCTTGCAAGTCTCGAGTAAGCCCCATGGCTCACCCGCAGCCTCCTTTTCACGCAACGACCACTGGCCCTTGGTTCTGTCAGATGTCTACAACGCACATCACCAGCTATGGGACTTGACTTTGGTGTTATGGTGCTTCGCTACACACACAATGCTCACTCTCTTCCTCTTTTCCTCTCTTTATTCCCCCTTTCCCTTACCCCATGTGTAGGGTATCAAACCGGACGTTCGTCTGGTTGACCTCCCTGCCTTTCCTCTCTTCGCTTCCTCTCTCTCTCTCTCCGCAATGCCGCTTCTGCGCAGAGTCCGGGTCCCTCAGTCAGATAGTAGGGGGTTGCAGAGAGGCACCACTCAATCCTCCGAACCCTTACCACACCGACGAGCTTTGGGAGAGTGCCTTGGGCAGCTCCGACCTCGAAGGTCAGCAACGGCTGATTGCGAGGGCGCAAGATGCTGCCCGAGCTCAAGGCATTCTGGAATCTTGTCGGCCGCTTGGCTGGGCCGAACGGCGCTAGTCATCGGCGATGGATAGAGAGCCTACATGCAAACGCTAGCGATGGAACGCGTCGGCTTGCACGCGCGACGGCGTTCCAAGCGCGTTCCTGACGCATTTGCTATGCCGATGCCAGACAACAGCCCCCGACGTGTGGCGCCGCGGCGGATCACACCGTCTTCGATGCACGCGGCAGGCCGCACCTTTTATTGCGATAGCAATTATATGGACACTCAAAAGCAGATTTCTGCCGTCGGCGTCGCCGTCGCCGTCGCCGTCGCCGTGAGGTTCCGTATGACGTCAATGGAGATGAAATCGTGACCGCGCGCCGCCGAACGCTGTATGTGCGAGTGAAAGGGCGCGAGGGACGCGCTCTTTCACGGGGAGTGAACGCACGGCGGAGAACAAACGCGCGTTCCGCGCCGTGCTTGCTTAAGGGCTGCAGAAGTAGGCGTCTCTTTCCTCCTTACAATCACCATATATGTGGAGCAAACGCGCCTTCTTCCGATGCGCGAAACCCCGTGGGGGAGGGAAGGAAGGGGGAGAGAAGGGAGGCGACGTTTAGCTGCGGCACCAAGTGCCTATTTATATCAGAGGCCCCGGCAACAGTCACCAACGCCGCACGCATTTTGAGCGAACGCGGGCAAAACGCCGACGGCGTCGACAACATTTCTGCGCGTTCCCGGTGCTGCTGCATGTCCAAGTTTATACAGCTGATAAAGCTAATATCATTACTCCGTATAGCTCTCTACAAATTTGCTATCGCAATTGATGCTTCACCTTTCAGGTGAAACTGCGACCACTTTTTATTTTCTTATCCATCGGCCGTGACAGTGGTATGTGCCATTGCGCTTGGACCCTTTCTGTACTACCGCCAGGATCGGCCATCCTTTTCTGTTCGCTGTTCGCGGCGGAACGCCAGTGTGCCGCCGCCGTGCTGCACCCACATGCGGCGAAAAACGACTTCAGTGTTGCTAGAAACAGTGTGATTCCATTCCCAGTAAAATGCAGTGAAAAACTGTGGCTCCAATCCACGCTGTGAGGGTGGTTGGATAGTGAAGCTGTAAACGACACCCACAACGATTACCCATAGTGATGTCACTTGAATTCACACACGTGGCTCTACAAAGAGTGAAACCAGAGACAAGTGAAACGTACTTAACCACATCCTTTATTACTTCACAATGACATCGTACTCACACTGTTCTTCTGGCGTCTTTACTTTTCGTGCACGGTCTACCCATGGTAGCCTGGAATGAACTGAATGAGTTGCTAGACCGTGGCGACGTCAATACGTGATTTCTATGCTGTTGGGTACTTTTCCACTCGGAGTAGCTTATATATATATATATATATATATATATATATATATGACTGCATATATGTATAGTATATGTACGCCACGCTCCGGCTTCCGGTTCCGCTTCCGGCTTTCGGAGAACGCTTCCGGTGTTTTGCCCGAATGATCCCCCGGCCGGTGCTTCGCCCACTCATCATCATTCACTTTGTAGATATGTGGTGTTTTTATTGCGATAGCAATTATATGGACACTCAAAAGCAGATTTCTGCCGTCGGCGTCGCCGTCGCCGTCGCCGTAGCCGTCGCCGTCGCCGTCGCCGTGAGGTTCCGCATGACGTCATTTGGAGAAGAAATCGTCGCCGATGATGATGATGATAAGTGGTTCTTGAGGGAAAGGGAAAGGTTGGCGCTATCTTCTGCAGCCCTTGAGGGAGCACGGCTCAGCGCCAAACGTCGCCGCGCGCCGAACGCTGCCGAACGCTGTATGTGCGAGTGAAAGGGCGCGAGGGGCGCGTCTTTCACGGGGAGTGAACGCACGACGGAGAACAAACGCGCGTTCCGCTCCGTGCTCGCTTAAGGGCTGCAGAAGTAGGCGTCTCTTTTCTCCTTTACAATCACCATATATGTAGAGCAAACGCACCTTCTTCCGACGCGCGAGAAGCCGTGGGGGAGGGGGAGGGAAGGGAGGCGACGTTTAGCTGCGGCACCAAGTGCCTATTTATATCACAGGCTCCGGCAACAGTCACCAACGCCGCACGCATTTTGAGCGAACGCGGGCAAAACGCCGATGGCGTCGACAACAGTTCTGCGTGTTGCCGATGCTGCTGCATGTCCAAGTTTATACAGCTGATAAAGCTAATATCATTACTCCGTATAGCTCTCTACAAGTTTGCTATCGCAATTGATGCTTCGCCTTTCAGGTGAAACTGCGACCACTTTTTTGCTTACGACGACACGAAAATTTCCTTGGCTGGTAGACGTATACAGCTTCTCTGTAAAAAATGTGGTTGATCCCTCTTATATAGGAATCGGTATAGAACACGAAAGTGAAACGTGTCTTCACAGAAGTAGTGTAATGTTTATTGCACATTGATATATAATGTCTATTGGTGTTTTGTGGCTAAAGCGCCCTTAGGCGTTGATGCACCCACGCTGACGCCTGGTGGCACGTCTCCTCCATCACGACTACCAACGTCGATGACCATGAGCAACCGTCGTGCATATGGAAGCTGCACTACGCTGCACAGGCTAGCACAACGCGAAAGACGAAGCACGTAACTGACACACTAATACAACGCGCAAGACAAAGCACGTAACTGAATCGTCACCGAGTCAAATCAGCGCGTACAGCGCGTCGTAATTGCAGCCTCCGCGATCAACTTCAGAAACATTTTCAGAGCTAATTGCGGAGGCCACGCTCCGCTGTGCTGAGTACGGTGAACGCCACCTAGTAGTGCTTCTGCGAGAACGCGTTGGTAGTGCTTCTTGATGCCAGCGTCCCTTCGAATGCTGGCATCGAGGCGTCGTAGTGCCGAGACCACCGAAGCGTTCACTGTCGGTGCGCGTTAGTGTCATAATGCAGTACTTCTCTTTTCTGCTCGTAGGCGGCGGCACCGCCCCGAGCAAGAGCGCGGGTACACGGAGGAGTGTTAGATATATAAGGCGCGTCTGTGTACCTCTCTGCAAATGCGTTTGTGGCGCAATGGGTTAAACGCTCGGCGATCTATCGTCGCGGACCGAGAGGTCGTGGGTTCGATTTCCAAATTTTGCATGTTTGTGGAACTTTTTCTTCTGGTTTCTTTCTTTGTAATATGTTCGTGTATGTTCGTGTGACGTATTTCCGTGACGGAAATACGTCAGTGAAGTCTTGGTGGACCCCGGCATAAAACACTTTCGTGTTAAAATAGTTTTGTATCCGCAACTGAACCATTATTCTACACCTGAATCATATTGGTCGCGCCTGGACGGCTGTGATCAGTCGATCATTGTACGCTATGCGCGCAACTTTTGTCTCTATGTCCGCTCTAGGCTCTTTGGCTGGCTAGCCGATTCAAATGACGCGGCAGCAAGTCGGACGCGACGGCGCCCTGATTGGTCCGCACTGAGAGCCGTCATTCGCCGCTTCCGGCGAGCAGTTGACCGCCTGCGAACATATCTAGCCCGCCTTGATCGACGGCGAACAGCCACCGGCCGCCGGGCGGACGCCACGCGCGGCCGTTCGCCAGTTTTTCGGAAGAAAATCGCTTCATGTGGGTCGGGCTTTAACGGTCGCCTTAAACAGCTCCGCTGTTAATATTACTGGCGGCTACTGTACTCTACTGTGAAGAATAGGCACTCGCTTATCTTTGCGTAGAATGGCCTGTCTTTTACTCCGATAGCAATTATATGGACACTCCAAACGCATTCCTGCCGTCGCCGTGACTTTCCGTATAAAAGTCCAAACACGATGACATCGTCGCCGCGCGCCGTATGCTCTATGTGCGAGTGAAAGCTTCAATCAATCGATCAATCAATCAATCAATCAATCAATCAATCAGTTAATCAATCAATCAATTTTATTTACCAGAAAAGCTTGCGAGGGTCAGCCGACGATCGCGGCTCAAACTCACGCGAGGGAGAAAGGCGAGGCGGAAACGCGCTGTCTTTTTTCGCGCGTGAGGCACGGGGGGAGGGGACGTTCTACTCCGGCGGCGGCTGCTGCTTATACTTGACAGCGATCTGGTACGTGCACAAAGTGCGCGCCCGCGCGCGCGGGCCTCATCTACAAAGAGATCTGCGATGTGGACAAATGCCCAGTGGCGGTAGCTTCGTATGCGTTCTGCTTGCGACGTTTAGTTCACGTTGAAGCCAGACAGCACGGAGGTCAATTCGCTCGCTGCTGGTGCCACACTTCTTGACTGTAGCGTTTTGACAGCGAGTTACCGCGGTCATCGAGCCAGATGTGTTCATGTTTAACTGTGCGCGCATGACACCGTGATTGATAATTTAGTTATTAAGCGAATGTTTGCAAGTTTATACGGCCGATAAAACTAATTTCCTTACTTCGTATAGATGTCTACTAATTTGCTATCGCAATCGATGCTTCGCCTTTAGGACGAAACTGCGACTTTTAAAAAAAAAAAAAACGCGATGCATGATAGCTGGGACACCTAGTAAAGAGATGTTTTGTTTCAAGGAATGTGCATGGTTGTAATATTGTAGAACAAAGGTAATGACGTAAGCAATAAGCGTCAGTTTTGCATGGTCCAATTAGCTAGTACTTCACTGTGGCTTCATCAGTGACGCAGCCCAGTCGCAGTATTTCAAAGAAAATGCCAATATGCTTCGAAACAGCCGCTGTTCCGAGACAACTGCTAGCGCACAAGGTATGTAGTTCATAAAAAGTCATGCACTTCACTCTTTCCTGTTGCGAGATGCATAACGTCGCAGCGTATGACGTCCTAGGAACGTGCACAATTGCGCTAATAGAAAATAGCACAAAACACATGGCATGGTCACCATGCGCTAATAATTAAGAAAGAAAGAAAGAAAGAAATGTGTTACAGCAATTTATACAGTTTATTATTATTATTATTATTATTATTATTATTATTATTATTATTATTATTATTATTATTATTATTATTATTATTATTATTATTATTATTATTATTTGATTTGTCAACATATACACAGGAAAGAGAAAGCGAGGAGCAAGGCTGGCAACTGCCACCAGAAGGGGCACAACGCCTGCCTACTCTTCAGAAAGAATTAGGCAGGCGTTTACACAGTTTAAGTTAGAGAAGAACACGCACAAACACACCTGACGTGACCCACCTCTATTGAAAAAGTCAATACTCACAGTATTCTCCGTAAGATATATTGCTGTGCAGATCTTGCAGAGACATCACGTGATCACATTGTGATTATTGGATTCAGGAGATATGGGACACGCTTTTTTTTGTTCCTATATATTAGGGCGGGTTGGTGTCGTACAGAGAGGCTTTGCACAGTGGTGTGACACTGTATTTGAATTATAATTTAAATTATGGCATCGAGACCTGCTTGGTGAAAGCATAAGGAGCAGAGTGATCGGGCTAAGTATGACTCACTGTGGTAGTAGCTTCACACGCGAAGATCCGTATTTATAGTTAGGTGTCTATTTCAAGTATAACAGGGTTCTATTTCCACTGCTCGAATGGTGGCGTGATACTTACGCAGACGTTCGTATCTTTTTTAAGAGACCAGGCGTTCCGATTACTCATACAGTGAACTGATGTGCCTCGTACCTGCGTAGGTCTTCGGCTGCCTGTGGTGTCTAAGGCTGCCGAAATGCGCACTTCGGCTGAGCCAAGCGTCGACCCTAGGCGCCATGCGGCACCACTTGCGTTCTTCTTCGGTAACTGCTCAGCCGGCGCTGGAGCTGTGACATCTCTTCTCACTCCTGCGTCGAGAAACGACTCCATCGACCGCTTGTCCCGAGAGAACGAACGGAACCGCATATACTATACAGAAAGCAGAGCAATCTATTGCCGGGCTTATACGAAGTTCACGGCTGGATCCTCTCCAACGTGAAACTGCTTTTACCCAGCCAGCGCCTTCGCCTCGTCTCCTTCGCTTTTCTCCGTTTCCTCTCGCGAATAAAGTGCTGAGCAGGCCGGAAGTCCGATCGAATACGATTATTTCTCTCAGCTAGGCGTAATCGACGCGTCGTCCCAAAAGGCGGGCCGTGTAAACGGACCTCGTTAGAGTCGGGTCAGGTTGAGTAACGCGCAAACAGGAAAATTGCTACCGGTCGATGGACGGACTTTTGTCGTCGGCCGTGCGCCTGACATGCGGCTGTCACATGATTGGAGTACTCTTGCATCTCCGTCTTGTTTTTTTTTTTTTTTTTTTTTTGCTTTCTTTATTCGCACAAGGGTTTTCTTTTTTGCGCTCGGGCAATGCAGCTAACTTCTGGAGAGTTATGCGAAACCCACGCAATACTGACGTTACCGATGGCCGTCTTCTCTTAAATGGGGAGCAACAGTGCTGGACCCGCGTGACCAGGACAACATCGCAGGTTTCCCATTTACGATGGTTGCTCCAAGTGCCGGCTCATGTCATCCTTTAACTCTTGCCGGCACTGCAAGGTAGCTTGGAAGGATATAAAGGCAGTAATGCTCCAGGTATATGCTGGGATAACAAGATTGCACACGTTGCCTGTAATTGTTGGTGACGCGCGCGCGCGCGCGCGCGTGTGTGTGTGTGTGTGTGTACGCACGCACAGGGTGCGTCTTATTAGCAAATTGGAATCAGTGCAGAAGAAGGCAGTATGCACGTAACTACACCCAAATTTCAAGCATAAAAAATAAATAATAAACGACATTGGTCTCATTCCACTGCAGACTATAGAGGGAAGATATCTCGGTTAACTTTCTTCCGTCAGCTTTATCACCACCCTAACTCCTCCTCGCAAGTACACATCTTACCCGCCAGAAAGAAATTCCCACGAATTGATCATGGCTGTAAAGTCGAACCTGCATTTGCACGTACTAAACTACTGAAGTTTTCATTCCTTCACTTAGCCATTTTGGAACGGAATCATCTTCCTAGAAATATAGCTGAAGTAACTGACCATGATAAATTGAAAATGCACTTTATGAAGCGTTCTGAAACGAAGGAACCGAAGACATTCATATTAGTGCACTTTCATTTTCGTTATAACACCGGAAAATCGTTGTCACCTTGCTGTAATTATTTGTTTTAACCTTGTTGTAACATTGCTGTAATCTTTTACAAACGTTCCTCTTCTAAATGAATGCGTCTAATTCAGTTCACTGTTGGTGTCCGTTTTGTTCATTTACTAATAGAGATTAGAAAATAGGATGATTTTTGATTGTTCGGTTCCCACATATGTTGGTTCCAGTGTTGTCAACTAGCAAAAAAAAAAAAAACGCATGTCGAGACACCAAAAAACTGTAAAACCCGCAATACGAGCACCCAAAATCCGCTAAATAACCACTAAATGCACACAGGAGTCATAATCACGTTCAAAATATGTTTTTGCATCTACGTAGAACGACAGCTGACAAAAATTACAGTGGAACCGAAAAGCATGTTTTTTTTTTTTCGTCCATAAGGGCATAACTTATCTTGATTCTAGATTACCAATATTAGTAAGCGATTTTTGCGCTACTGTGAAGCGCAGAAACGTATTGCGAAACAAAACTAAAAACGAAAAAAAAGCATGATTACAATCACTGTCCAGAGAACATGTTGGACTACCGGGTAGTGATTTAAAGAAATATGTCACCTGTTTCATCTTGGTACGGTCGCGCGTCCTCTGTGCGTATTTGTTCACTGGCGTGGCCAGGTCTGTTTCGTTGGCCACGATTTGTTCGCTGACCTCGTAAACCTCCAACCTGTCGATCTTGTGAACAACGTGCTCGGTTAGCGTTTAATTGAAGCAACATTTATCGTTCAGCACTAAGGTGGTCCGAATTCACAATTCCATGAGTGGGCGCACACGAACATGGCCAATCATCCTTCAACAGCGCATGACATCTGATGCTTATTTTGAGGTACTTGCAGTGTTGTTTGCCTACAGGAGGAAAATGGTTCAGCAGCCGCAATATGTTTCTTCGTACGCAGCGGGCGCGTCTAAATTCCCGAGCTTTGCACAAAGTTCTGCATTGTAATAGCGGCATTTGGCTAGTCTGGTGCACTTGGAAATTCCATCAGCCAGTCTCGAAGCACTGGTTCCTGTAACCATTCCTTCCTGAATTTTGGATGTATCGCACCGGAGCTATTTAACGAGGCAATGTCCCCTTAAGCGCTTAAGCGAGAATAGCCACGTGTGAAACTGCTAAGAACTGCCGAAACTGCTTAAGACAGCTATAAGTTCAGAGGAGACATGAAGACATGGAGGAAGAAATGCGAAGCACACTGTTTGTGGATGAAGATAATAAGTCTCTCTAACTTCCAAAGGGGCGTGGATAATCAGCATGTTGTCAACACGTGAAGCACGAATTACTGTCAAAATCATTTAGGTTTTTGTACCGCCAAGAAGCCAAGATTTCACGAAAAGCGCTAAAAAACCCGCCAGCCGCAAGAGAACAAGTTTTCCCTCTGGGCAGTGCAAAAAATCGATAAATTTAGCGGGAAAGGTGCTAAATTGGCAACACTGGTTGGTTCACACTTCTCTAAATTGAATAATTGAATATCACCGCCCCCCCCCCCCCCCCCTGTCTATATATATAATGCCCAAATGAGTCTTTAGGTTAAATAAATGAAAAAAAAAAGTGTATTCACTGCCACACGCAAAAGTTCCCAGTTCTATAGGCCACAGCACTCGCCTCCGCACCGGACATAAAGAAAGCCGGTTAGTTTCTATGGATCAGAGATAAGCATAACTGAAAGACAGGGTGGTTAAGCAGGACTAATTCCGGTTGGCTACCCTGCTGTGGAGCAAGGGGAAGTAGTGCACTACAGTCTACAGAGTGTCTGTAGACTGTTTCGTAAGCCACGTGCTTACAACGGCGTTGTCACTATATGCATTTATTATCCAGTCTGGTCGTGATCACAGAGTTTCATACAATTACTAGAGTTAACTGTAGTGCTAGTGACTACGGGAGCGCCAAGAAGGGCTGTTCAGCCAGCATAGGACTGGTGGATAGTACATGAATTTGCCTAAACTTCGTACTTCGGACTTTTAAATGGCTTTGTGACTTTGCAGAGTGATAATTTTTAAAGAAAGTACTGCGTTATAAATGATTCAACCAGCATTATTAAAATCATCCGACGGCAGAATTCGAACACCGGACCTCTAGCACAGACGTCCGATATTGAAACCATTACGCCACGAACGTATGGACAAGCGGAACCACTGCATGCAATTAGCAGCGATTATGCGTGCTTGCGGAGTCTTATTACCTTCTGCATGAAAAAGAATGTATAAATTGCTTTAATATTTACGCCAATTTAGGCCCAGATAAAGCCCAATAAACGAAGCCACAAGAAGGTACGAAGCCCCAAGCACTAAGAAGAGACAAATCCGTGTACTACCCATCATTCCCACGATGGCGGAACCATCGTAGGGGCAGAGTTCTCTCTAGTAATTGTAGGAAACTCTGTGGTCGTGATCACTTCGGCCTGGGAACTTTTGCGACCGGCAATACGTACGTATGTGCGCACGCATGTTCGTGCGTGTGTGTTATCAGTTCGAGCCGGAGGCGTTTGTTTGCGAAGCAAACAAGTTGCGATCGATTTCGATGACAGCGCTGCGTAGCGCAGGGCTCGCCTATACGTTGCTGGATTCGCTCACGTGGCGTGACGGCTCTGTCGGGGAGCTGTTTTCCGAAAGGATAGATAAATACGGCTGTTTGCGTGGAAGCACACGGAGTCTTCAATAGCTTTATTCTGGCAAGTTACCAAGCTATATGTATAGAGTCCGCTGCTTGGGGTGCATTTCCGTGAGACTGCGTGAACTCTGTAATTAGTAAGAGCGGTTCAAACGCGCGCACTTTTCCAGCTAGCGATTACAGGCAAATCACGCAGGGGGCTTATGAAAAGCATGAGAGACCGGTACCGCTATTCACGGCGCGGCTGTTGTTTGTCCTGTATTAGTTTATTTCTACGATGCGGTTGGATTATCCGTGCTTATATATTAAATGCAGCTTTTGGCGGGTCTGTGCCTTTCTAAACAATCGGCTGGCTTGAGCAAGAAGAGCAAACTAACTCATAATGCTGCTCGAAAGAAATGAAAAGCTATAGTACAGTGAGAGGAGAGAGATCGGGAGAGAGAGAGAGAGAAATAATGTTGATTTTAGTGAGACACTCGAAATTGCCTGGCACGCTACTGCAGGTGTTGAGTTGTGGGATATGCAAGTACAAACTTTACTCGGCTATATTGAATAATAATTGACGCCTGCTGTGAAAAAAAGATCATCCGCTACCGTGGCCATAAATGGCGCTGGCTAACACTCCCAGGGCTATAATTTTAATGCTATTAACATTCTTTGGGAACTTCACCCATTTCGCGGTATGTATCAATGTCTCTATGTATCTATGTATGTATGTCCACGCCTAACCTCTTTTCCGCCAACTTGTGCCACAGGGTATTCCATGGTCAAATGGGTGTAGCATTGGCTGGTGAGCTGAGAGAACCGGATTCGAAACTAACTGTCTGACAAACTTGGGTCACTGAGTCTATGACACTCATTATGTGTCGCTCTTCTATGAACCTATTTGCCGCCAACTTGGGTCGCTGGATATCTGCGACTGCGTATGTGATACTCTTCAACGAGCCTCCTTGACCCCAACTTGGGTCTCTGGGTATGTGTCAGTGGGTATGTACCGCCTTTTATAATAATCATTATATAAAACAATGAAACAATTACCCACCAACCATTAAGTTATATTGCTACTAGCATTATTACGGCTAATCAACGCTAAAAGATCAACCCTGCAAATCAACCCTGCAAATTTTTCTAATCTTGTACACATCCACAAATACCGAAGAAAATGAATGGGAAGGTGGCTCCCGCCCACGTAATGTGGCATAAGTTTGTTGGACCCCCACCTGAGGCAAGTTATCTTTTCGCGCACTTTAATTTCCCTATATCTTAATATTTGTACATTACAAATAAAAGGTAACAATTGATTTTCCTTACGCTTTCTGTGGCTTTATTGTCTGTTTCTTCTTATGGTTGCAGCAACGTAAAATAACACGAAAATAGCTACTTTTTATTGTTGCTTTCAATGAAAAGAATAGAACGCGCATAATGGTTGAGCTAACCACTCTATGAATGAAAGACACTAAACACCTCCACCAGGGACATTAGTTGCGATGAGAAACTTTTGTAAAATGGAGTTTCTACAACGCCTGCATCTGTTGTCAACGTATTGCATGAGTGTTTTCTAAAGATCCCGTAATTAACTCTTTCCCGAAGAACGCTCCGGGTTTGTAGTTCAATCCCCTAAAACCTAGCGACCTGACACCTGCTGCTGATAGGTCTTTCTAATTTGCTTGCTAGTGATATCATTTAACCAAATTACTGTCGAGGCCTTTCAACGTGCGTGCATTATACGTTTCGTTACTTGCTTTCTGGGCCCTCCACAAGCGAGATCTCTCTCTCCTGTCCTGTACACAAAAGAGGCAATGCTTGTCGAACCCGGGCACCTGTCCGCTCGTGTTCATAGCGTAGAGTGAAAGATGATTCTGAAGACCCCTGATCAATTGAGATGAGTCAGATGCGCACTAAGTGTACATTTTTTTTATTCCACTCGGGCTTTTTCCGACGGCTTTGTTCGAACTCATTCGTAAGAATGGAATAGCGTGCGCAGGAACGCAAGTTGTTTTCGCTGCCGCTTTCGTTCTTTTGAAAGGTGAAGGGAAAACTGTTTTAGAGGTTCGCTGATGGCAAAACAACAACCGGAAACGGAAGAGTGACGACTCGCGGCGAAAGGACGCACAACGCGAACAAACAATGGCATTCCGACGACTGGCCACGTGTACGCAGCCTTCGCACGCACTCCTTGTGGAAAACTACACCGTGTTTGTGTCCCGTCGTCGAGACTGTCTCGCGCAGGCGCGGTGCCCGTGTGACGACGAAACGTATAGAGCCCGGCCACGAGAACGAAGAGTGGTGCATTTCTTGTTCGGTCCCCTCCTCCGGGCATCAGTGATTTTTGTATTGTGTTCGTTTTTTTTTTCTTATTTCAACGAACCACCTTTGTCAGGGCTCGTGAACTTGGCACCTTACCCTTTCCCACTCCTCCTCTTCGACCGTCCAGCGAGCAACTGATTTCTACGCAAATCCGGTCAGAACTATTTTTTTTTTGCTTTCTAACGGCACTAAAGAAGAAGGAAAACAAAGGCGCATGCTATTTAGTGTATACTCCATCCTCTAGGGTGCGTATATATTTAGCCTGGAGCTGCTTCTACATCGTTCGCACGCGTGTGCTCAGATTTTATGTTTGCCATCCGCTGTTTCAGTCCATCAGAGAAGAAACGCAAACAGCGCTTCCTCTCTCCCCGCCTCTTGTCTCAGTGTTTGCGTTAAAAAGGAGAATCGGAAGAGTCGTAATGAAGCCGCTCTTTCTCCTTCATTGTATGGGAATAAAAGGACCGGTTTATCCTTTGAAGATAGAGAGAGAGGAAAAAAGAGCTTTGACTCACGAAAACGCGGCGCTGACACTCGAAGAAAGGGTATAAAGGAGAAAGCCGAAGGGCGCGACGCCGAGGGCTTTTGAAAGTCGCGAGGAAGCTCCGCCCATGGACGCTTCCGACTGAGAGTTTGTGCTATAGCGCAGCTATCACTGTTTTGCTCGTAGAGTGCGATGCGTATAGCGTTCATTTCCTCTGCTATATATATTAGCAGTGAAGCGGGAAGGAAGTCTTACGCGGCGTGTTTACCTTAAAGTGAATCCAAGTATCGAAGTCGAGAGTCATATAATGCAGGCTCAATACCTTTCCTGGAAAAAAAAAAAGTTCCTGTTTTACTCTCTCTTGTAATGTAGCTGTCTGAGACCGGCGGATCGTTGTATTCATAGCGAGCGCTCAATTCGACACATTCTCATTGTTCAGGCTACTAGATATGACAAAGCTTTTGTACGCGATATCTACATAGATTGTCATCCAGAAATAAAATGTATACCGTGCAGAGCTCCTAGTATACCGCTTGTCGCCTTCGTTTATTCGTGGTCTGCGCGTGTAAAATATTGATAACGAAAATTTGTTTACGTGATCGACCGGGTAAAAATAGTTCTACATCGCCTTTAACCTTTCCTTTCAGGAATTCTGTGCCGCGCTGAAAACGCATCGAATTATTGGCCATGGTACTCGACGAAGGATTCGGACTGACAAACAGCGCTTTACCTGTATTGCTATACCTGATTTGTGTTACAGATTTAGTTCGAGATTTTGATTTAGATTAGTTCACATTTTGTGGAAAAAGGGGGAATATGTTATGTGTAATGCGGCGCGAAAGTTTAACGTTCGTGGCTTAATTACGCGCTTAGGAAATAATTGTGAATACACATTTATTCCCCATTTTTAAGCGTTATACGAAGCGTGTAGGGCGTCTTCCCACTGTCCTTGAAGAGTTGAGAGTGGCAACGACTTCATATCTGGTTAAGATTTCAAAGGGGAAGGGAGGGCTCGCCATGTGTGATGCTCATGCACAGTTTATTACGTACACCTGGGTTAATTACGACAAAATGCGAACATTTTACGCATGCTTCCCCTGTGTCATGTCATGAAATAAATAAATGCGACACCAAGTTTAAGTTTGCACGAAATGGAATCCGTGTTCCGGAGTCGTATCCATAGTCATATGGGTAGCTTTTCAAAGTGTGTGATTTAATTACAGGCAATTGAAATTCGTTATTCAACCGCTCAAAACAAACAGCTTCACCGGAAATTGGGCTGTGATTCTGTAAGATTGGAAGAACGTTCAGAAGCACATCGTACATGTGGACGCTTACATTCATTCTTTTTGTTTGCTGTCATCTTTACTATTTAGAATCATGTAGCCACGGCTTCGAAACCAACTTACGACGCGTTGTACTGTAGTAGATTGGCTAGTCCGTAGTAGTGGGAGTGGGTGGAGCAGGTCATAGACAGTGACGTTTCACCACAGGTCCCCAGACTTGGAAACAGTTTTCAATGTTCTCAAAGTTATAAGTGGATGGACGAGTGGTAAGAATAGATGTATGCGTGCGATTGTGGCCCAATGGTTAGAGCACCAAGCTGATTATGCTGAGAAACAGAGGTTCGATGCCGCCATCAGTTGCAAATTTTTTTTTATTGAAGAGGCCCGAAACGAGGCGACACAGGAACCTACCTACTTACCGCAAAGTGCCTAGAATGAGGCAAATAATGATTCGCTTTAAAAGGGGGCTTTTATTATTTTATGTCACGTTACAATCTCAGATGCAGGTAGGCTAAATACTTTCGCCCAATATTATAGCTTCGATAAATATCATAGCCCGCAATCCATTTTCACGTTGTGGCGACCTGCTTCCTCCAGGGAGTCCCAAGAAACTTTCCCCCGTCCAGCGCAGAGGTGCGAGCGCATGTTTCACGTATTTGGGACCAGCTTTCGAACTCCCCCGCTTCGAGTTGGGCGTTTATTTGAGTCGCTCCACACACTCTAATGAGTGTTCGCTGACGTCCGATCACGTATGGACACCTACTCCCCATGGCTACCACTCTCAAATAATGCCACCGACAGCCCGAACACGCATCAACCAAAACGCTCCCTCGATCCTCCAGCGACGCTCGGAAATGTCCGACTAACAAGATGTCGATGAAACACTCTAGGAAAAGGGGCGTGTGGCTGTGTAAAGGGGCGTTGGTCTACGATGCTCTACGGGCCGCGCAACGGCGCCGTCGAACGCGGTAAGCTGAACGTACATGAAACTGAAGTTTATTTGTAACACTAAAGTCGCAGGTGCATTGCCTGTAAACGTGCAGTAAGAGGTTTCGTAGCGTAAGGCTGACGTGAGATCTTTTATAACCTGTTGCATAAATGTCATATTTGGAAGAAGGATTTGCGGGTTAAGGAACAAGTGCGACGGAAGTTCATTAACACTGCAGTATTTTCTTTCCTTTTTCTACAATCCAGTCCAGTTATTCCATAAACGCATACGTAAAGGAAATACAAAACAAGAACAACAGAATGCGAAAGAAGCACAATGAAAAGGCAGCCATAATAGTACAAAGTAAGCAAAATATTGTTTAAGATTTATAAACAAATATTTCAGAATAATGAAAGTGCTACAACAAAGTAGATTATAATGATAAAGAAAAGCAAGTAGACAGTAATTTGGCGAAGTCTTTTCAGGCCTTGTTCAGGAGTAACTAACAGGAACTGTTAGTTGTATGCGTGACAGAGAGATTATATAGGTAAGAAAACTCTGCATAGCGTTGTTGCCTTGTGTGGGCGTACTTGGCGGGAGCTGAGAAAATCGTAAAGTTTCCGCCCTAGAAAAAAAGAAGGAACACAGCTGTGGGCGCATTTACAACTCAGTACACGGTGCTTGGCTACGTTTGGCATGTGATGACGGCTAATGAGAAATACTACTTTGATGCCTCGTTTTGAAAAAAAAAATAGAAGCAAGTTCGCAACGAAGAAAACGACATGAAGCTAACTTCCAAAATGGTGGAAGATTAGGTATTACGCCTAAAAGACAATGAAGAGGCCCGCGCGTAATGAGCAGGAAGAGGAAAAAGGAAGAAGTGACAGATACCGGAGTATTATGTCGGTATAGTCCTCCAAAACAAGACTTGTCTACTTGCGACACGTTGCATTTTGGCAGCACAAAAACAATACCACAGAACGCAATAACAAATGTTTGTTAGTGCATATTCGACTGACCGCTGAAGAGCCCTCTGATGGTAACAAGGCTGGAACAACGCTACTAAGGCTTTTTTGTGTGTGTAGCTATACACACACACACACACACACACACACAAAAAAAGCCTTAGTAGCGTTGTTCCAGCCTTGTTAGCATTGTAGGGGCATGCTTATTGCCCCGACAAAGCTTGGTGAAATGTATTTTGTAGCTTCGCAGGAGTTCTCGAAAAGGACCTTTTGAACATGCAATGTTATAGAGGGTGTTCATCTTTAAGTTTTACGGAATTTTTAGAAATCGCCTGTGGCAGGTAGCATAATTCTCATCGTTGAGCTGGGTTATTCGATGAGGCGGACATTATCAACACGAGAAATCACAACCCATAATCAACTAATCAACAAAAATTAACTAATTAGCTATTTAGTTAAATAATTTACCACACATATTGCAATTTACGAATTGTAGCCGGTGAGCTTTTCAGGCGTACCTAGTTGGAATGAATTTCCAGAATGACACCAGTTTGGAGATATGCGCCATCAAACTCGCCGTAAAAATGCACTGTTGTTCCACTTACTTTTTTGTCAAAATGCTGTTTTATAGATTGAAGCATAAAAGTAACTGGAACGCCCATGTATTTCGTCCCACACTTTGGGAAATAATATCTCGAAACTGGTGTCATCCTGGAAATTCATTTCAAGTGGATGCGTCTTGATAACTCATCGGCTACAATTCGCAAATTGCAATGTGTGTCGTAAAGTAATTACCTAAGAAGTTCATTAGTAATTTTTTGTTAATTAGTTGAATATTTGTTGCGATTTATCGTGCTACTAATGTCCCAGCCTCTTCGAATAACCCAGTTCAATAAGAATCGTGCTACCTGCCACAGGCGATTTTTAAAACTTCCATAAAACTTAATATGAACACCCTGGATAGAGATGGAGAAAGTGATAAGACAAATGTTGGGAGGTAAACAAGGTTGAGGCCGGTTGGTTACTTACTTTCTCGTTTAAGTTTTTCTCTCTCCCCTTTCCGTTTAATCTTTAACCGACGACTCCTTGGCTAATTCCCCGTGGTGGGTGAGCGACACCAAAGAAGGCATACCATACCATACCATACCATACCATACCATACCATACCATACCATACCATACCATACCATACCATACCATACTGCAAGCAGTTTAAACAAGTGCACACCTTAGACGGGAGAGAGAAGTAGACACAAGAAACGCTCTAATTAATCCTGCACGCATGAGCCAACTATCCCAACAACACGTTCTATTAACGCTAATGCACTCACGCCCACACACGATCAAGCGTTCGCCGTTCAATTACAATCGAGTCCGGTTGATGCCAAGAAATCCAAAAAGCGTTTGTGTCCCTTTTCCCATCGCAGACGCGTGGTCTCCACGGTCTTTACATCTCCTCGGAGAAAAGGGATGTCCTCCTCAGTGAAAAGTCTGATTTTCTTGGAGCACGTATTCTGTAAATGACCTTTCTTCGGCTTACAGGCGTCAAAGGCTAAAAAAAGGACATCGACAAATATAGGTTCTCTCTTGTACCCGCCTTGTGTTCCCCATGGGCACGCTTCCTGCTCTGATGGAACTTAGTGTCTTATGGTCGGCTTAGTGTTTCCCGGCCTGCTGCATTACAACGACGACGCCGAAGTAAAACACACAGAAGTATAGGGAGTACTGGGGACAATTTGATGGCGTTTCCTTTTTATTATGGGTAGAATGGAAGAGGGAGATCTCTGGCTTGGCGCGGAGCCAGAGTCGCCAATTACAGAACTCGCATGGGCATCGGAGAACTTCTGCACACACGTACAGACACACACGCTTTGGGTTTGCGCCAGACAATTACACCACCGGTCGCTGCAGCGTGCATCTGTCTTCACTGTTTTTTTTTTCTTTATTTAATTTCATCTTATTGTTGGGGATCCTACAAATGTCACGATCTACCTCAGAGAGAGAAATAGAAACGGGTAAAAAGCCTAAAAAAATTATATCGAAACACAATATTCGACCGAGAACCGTTAGAACAACCGGACTATTCCTCGCGTCGTGATGACAGCGTCCGGGGACGTCCGATGCTCGGATGGGCCTCACCGCATGACACAGCTGCTGTGTATACGTGCGTAGACGCCGCCTTGCCTTCATACGGCAGAACGCCGCGAAGCGGCAAACGAGACGTGACAACGTTTCTGCGACGCCGGCCGTTTTCTCCCGGCTTACGCTATACGCCACGCAGGCGGCTGCGTGTCTGTATAGCCGTCGCAAAAAAGAACAGCGCGTCGCCACGCTCTGAAACAAAAGCGCTAGAATGCGGCAAAGGACTCTAAAGAGCGGGATACGAAAAAAAAAAGAAACTAACTGTTACCGAGCCGCTGGGAAAGTCCGTACATCCGGAAGGAAATCAGACAGCGTTTCCAGGCATAATGCGACGTTTTATTGTCGTCTCGGAAATATATAGAAAAGGGGGGGGGGGAGGAGGTGGGAAAGAAGAAAATCTGGCACACGGCGCAAGGGCAGCTGCCGCATGCCGATTCGGCTGACGTAAGTGATAACATTCCTTTCCCCTTAATAACCGTAGCGCTCTAACCGGCTTCTTCGTACGAGTGGAACGCCGCAGTTGGGGCGGGGCTTCTGAGCCGTCCGACGTGGTACTGGAATCCAGCGCCCTCTCCTCTGTGGGCATCGGGTCGTCCTGGGGTTCGGCGGATGGGGTCCCGGATGTGTCGGCAGAACGCTTGCGCACTTGATCCGTGTGTCTGCGAACCACACCTTCATCCGTCTGAACAGTCACCAACCGGGCACCTGTGGTAGACTTGACGTTACCAGGTGTCCACTTGTCCCCGACTCCGTAGTTGCGGACGTAGATGGTGTCGCCTGGGGCGAAACTCCAGGTAGTGTCGTCGGTGGGTTTCCGCCGATGTTCTGTCTGTTTCCTGGGTGGAAAACACATGTCTAGTCTCGTCCGCAGCTTGTACCCCAAAAGCAATTCTGATGGAGACAACCCCGAAGGCTGTGGCGCGTTCCGGTACTTGCACAAAATTCTAGCCAGCGCAATCCCGAGATCCACTCCAGTCATTTTCTTTAAACCGTCCTTTATAGTTCTGACGGCGCGTTCTGCCAATCCATTGCTCTGTGGATGATAAGGCGGCGTGCGAATGTGCGTGATACCGTTTCGCACCATAAAACGGTCAACTCTGACGCGGTAAATGGCGTGCCGTTATCCGAGACCACGGTACGAGGCAGTCCGAATCTGCTAAACAACGCCCTAAGAGCGTCCACGGTGTTTTTAGCAGTGGCCTGGCGCATCGGTATAGCTTCTATCCACTTGCTGTGCGAGTCCACAATAATCAGAAGCATGGTGTTATTAACGGGCCCCGCGAAGTCTATGTGCAGTCGCGACCATTTCTCGTTCGTACTGGGCCAGCTTACAGGCTCCTGTGTCGGTGGCATGGGTAAAGCTTGTACACAGCTGCGACATTCATCCCCGACACGCTGAATGGCTTTGTCAAGACCGGGCCACCAGAAACTAGACCTTGCCACGGTCTTCATGGTTGAAACTGCCTGGTGGGCCTCGTGTAACAGTTTTAACAACCTCCCACGAGCATCTTTGGGGATTACTACCCGATGGCCCCAGAACAGTAACCCTCCTTCCACGGACAATTCATGTCGCCGTTTGTAGTATTCGGACAGTGCCACGTTTCCTACAGGCCGTGGTGATGGCCAACCCCCGATAACATACCGGCAAACACTTGATAACATCTCGTCTGCTGCTGTCAGTGCTTTCAACTCCTGGCGTGACACCGCGGGATGGTCCCATCCGTCGATGGCGAGCACCATGTCATCGCATTCTTCAACTGCTGGTTCCGGCGCCTGCAACATTTGTGGCAAACGGCTCAGTGCATCCGAGTTGAGCATCAGTTTGCCGGGTTTAAACATCAATTTATACTTTAAGCTCCCAGCAACAGAGCCCACCTTTGAATTCTTGCAGCGGCCATAGCCGGGGTCTGGCGATCTGCCCCCATAAGGCCTTGCAAGGGGCGGTGATCAGTGACCAGCGTGAATTCACGTCCCAGGAGGTAATCACGGAACCGAGTAACTCCGTATACTAGCGCTAAGGCCTCGCGTTCGATCTGGGAGTATTTCCTTTCGGCTACGGTCAATGTCCGAGATCTAAATCCAATCGGTCTGTTCTCGCCATCTATGCGGTGAAAAAGCACTGCACCGACGCCATGCGGCGAAGCATCACATTCCAAGAGTAGCTCCCGTTTTGGGTCAAATGTGTTAAGACCGGCGCAGCGCACAGCTTATTCCTGGCCTCTTCGAAAGCTCGCTCTTCTTTCTTGCCCCAAACCCATTTTGCTCCTTTCTCTAAAAGCCGATATAACGGCGCGAGCAACGTAGACAGATTCGGCAAGAACTTGTAAAATGTTATCATGCCAAGAATTGACCGCAATTCGGTGACGTTTCGTGGGGCCGGAGCTAGCCTTATAGCGTCAACATTTTTTTCTAGCGGATGCAATCCCTCTGCGTCGATGCGGTGACCAAGATAGGTTACTGATGACTCAGAAAATCTACATTTGTCGGCACGAAGCTTGATGCCATGCTCCTTGAAACGATGAAGTACCGCTTCAACATTAGCATTCTGATCCCCGGCGGTGTCTGCTATTAGCAAAATCATCT